>NC_056733.1:23039065-23081565 GCF_019279795.1 Protopterus annectens
TTATGCTGGGCACTGCTTAGACCCGTGCAAGTGCACTCAGACTTACTTACTGGTACTTATATGTGTTTATTGCTGCTTATTTGTGCTTACACTTGCTTGCTAGTACCTTATTCATTATGACAGTGCCGCTTTGCATGAATGATATTTAAATTAAATATCTCATGCGATACTCTTATGTTGGTTTTACGGCAAAACGACATTCATTCCACATGGAAAATGATATGTGCTATTGTTGGGCTCGAACCGTCAATGCCTGTTTGTTAGCCAGATGCTCTAAACACTACACTATTGACACTTTTGTTGATTCCGCATGTTTTTATCTATTTGAATGAATATGATATGTAAGCTATGCTCGGCAGAGGGCAGCGACAAGCAGACACACTGCGCTTTGCTTTCACCTTCGATATTGCAGCAATTTGAATGTATAATAGGGACATAGGGACAAGGAATCTAATTGTGAAAGTTCTAGGGACAGGGCTCAGCATTCCACTACGTGCTTGTGTGTTTACTACTTCGAGTTTATTTCACTGTTCGTGGACACTCTTGTATGCTTAGCATACATTTCGTTATCCATGGACACTGAATTACTGACTTACTATTAGGTGTGGGCTCTACTTGTAAGCATAGTAGGTTTTGCAAGTGCCAGGGCATGTTTACACATCCGTAGAGCACTTGTACATGCCTCCTGCACTCGAGCATGTTTACTGTGCACATCGAGGTTGTGGCGGCATGCCCTCATACATATTCATACGGCGCTGCTGCGCCATCTGTAGTAAGGATGCTCAGCGTAAAGCTAAAACCGTCTGTGCGCCGAGCTTCTTGAATCCCGGTGGGGGGGTGTTAAAATCTCCATTCCACCTGCAGTTTTTCTTCTCTTGACCAATTCTCTAAAATGGTTTCTGCCCCATGGATCTTGTCTCAACTAGTAAACATAAATGAGTGAATGAATTAATAGATCAATACATAAATACATTTAAAAAATCCTTATTTTATGTGTGTGTGTGTGTGTGTGTGTGTGTGTGTGTGTGTGTGTGTGTGTGTGTGAGTGTGTGTGTGTGTGTGTGTGTGTGTGTGTGTGTGTGTGTGTGAGTGTGTGTGTGTGTGTGTGTTTGACTGTCAGAGCCTGTGTGGAGGTGGCTGTGAGTGTCTAACCACTGGACATGTTGGGGAGCAGATTTTGTAGTTTTCCTATATGGTGTCCGTCTTATGTCACAATGTCCACCTCACGAGGAGTACAGATGTCAGTCAGCCATGGGACTGTGCTGGCAATCCATGCCCCTACATCTGGCAAAAGGCCTTTTGAACAAAGTATGCAAGCCTACTAGTACCCGGAATATGTCCTGAACCCATGTGTCATACACAAACACACTTGCCTAGAATATCCTGCTATGTTGCTAGTGCCCTGCACATTGATGACAGATAGTAGGCATGGTGTGATTGCAGTGGGCTGCAGAGGACATGGCACCCTGTACAATAAGCACATAATTGCGGACAATGTGCCTTCACTATGTTCCTCACTGGATGCCTGCAATATATTTGGTGCCATCAAATATGATCCACAGAGGCCATACAATGCCTTACACATGTGCCCTGTATGGACCGATGCCACTGACACCAGGGAATACCTGTATCATGCAATCAATGCAGGTGCACGGTCGACCTGCTGCCTATAAGCAGGTTCTGCCACACCAGGCCAGTATTGGCATATTGGAGGATAACAGTCTGTGTACACAACATGTGCCAGCCAAACCAGGTACACCTGTACAAAAATAATCCTTGTTTTCCCGCCTTCCTCGACTAGTTTAGACCAGTTTACAGGCATTGCTGTATTCTGGGCTATGGTGTAGTTCCTGTGTTGTCCATTACCTTACTTGGATAGAAGGAAGTTTCTTTGCTCACCAGTGGGAGTGGGGAGCCTTGAGCAGCCTACCTGTCCTTGGGGGAAGTGACCTCAGCACAAGAAGCTGTAGTAATTGGTTGTTTGGGACCATTTCCAGCTCTTTTGTAGTTCACTGTTTAAAATCCGCCTCTGGGAATTTTTTTCTGGCTATACTGCTCAGACAAGCTCCACGTGGGTTTACAGAGTGGTCCGAGCAGCAGGGAACTCAGAAAAGCGACTACCTTCTGGATTTAAGTATCTTTGCTTTTTTTTCACTTGAAATAGCTTCTGTAGCTTAGCTTGAACTAGCCTGAACTGTTTTTTAACTGATTGCTGCATTATTTTAAAATCTGCACTTAAAGTTACATTTTAGTCGAATTTGATCGAAAGTTTGCTTGTTTGTTTGTTTAATTTAACTGTGGAGGCTGCCCGCTAAAGTGTGCTAGCCTGTGTAACTAATTTATCACTGTTTCTGCATTTTCTGTATGTTTCTACCAAAAAAACAAAAAAAAATCCTTGTTTTCCCGCCTTCCTCGACTAGTTTAGAACAGTTTACAGGCATTGCTGTATTCTGGGCTGTGGTGTAGTTCCTGTGTTGTCCATTACCTTACTTGGATAGAAGGAAGTTTCTTTGCTCACCAGTGGGAGTGGGGAGCCTTGAGCAGCCTACCTGTCCTTGGGGGAAGTGACCTCAGCACAAGAAGCTGTAGTAATTGGTTGTTTGGGACCATTTCCAGCTCTTTTGTAGTTCACTGTTTAAAATCCACGTTTTCACGGCTTTATGCGTCGTCGCACATAGCAGCCGGTTAAACAAGGTTAAACTTTTTCTGGCTCCGTCAAGTCTGTTCTTCAAATTTTCCCTTAAGGAAGCTCTACTCTTAGTATAACCAGACTACTCACTGTATTATAAGCCTAGCACTTATTCTCAATACTTCTCTACTAAGTAAGCACTCGCATAAGTAAAGCACTACATCTACTTACCACCCCTGTGTATACCCACTTCCTTAAAGGTATACCACTCCCTTATACTGTTCTAGCATGTCGAGTGGTAGATTACTGGCATTGTCTCCAGTTCAGCTGGTCAATCTGGGCATCTTGAGACAATGCTACAATTGTCTCATGTACACAGACAACCCTCTCCTCCTCCCAACAAACACAAATACATGTGAGAGATGCAACTATATAGCCAAACTGGAGGCTGAACTCTCTCAACTCAGGGCTGGCATGACCAGACAGGAGGAGATGGCAACCACACACACAACAATCCCAGTCCCACATAGACCTACCACAACTGCAAACCAAACACATAAAAACACAAAGACATACTCGGAGGCTCTAATAAAAAACTTATCAAAACAACAGAGGCTCCCAAAGCAGACATCCAAAAATCCCCCACCTCAAAACAAAACACATGCAACACATACTTCAATAAATCAGTGTGTCAACCAATCACAGCCCTTAAGGCCAAACACCTTGCCTGATACACTAGTAATAGGTGACTCCATTGTCAGACACACTGATGTCCCACTGACCAGGCTGAACAAGGAGAAGGTGACTGTGAGCTGTCTATCGGGAGCTAGGATCCGCCACATAACACACGCACTCAGGTCACTCCAAAGCAAGTACAAATATGACTCCGTCATTGTCCATGCTGGTGTGAATGACCTGAGATGTACCTCCCTGGACTACATGAAAAGAGACATAGAGGAGCTCTCCGATTATGTAGGCCAGGCTGGTGTGACCCTGACCCTGAGCAGCATCTTGCCCTCACCAAGAATGATACCACAATACAAAGACAAGATGATCAGCTTTAACAATTGGCTCAAGTACTGGT
This sequence comes from Protopterus annectens, assembly GCF_019279795.1. Taxonomy (NCBI): domain Eukaryota; kingdom Metazoa; phylum Chordata; order Ceratodontiformes; family Protopteridae; genus Protopterus; species Protopterus annectens. The sequence goes on from NC_056733.1 coordinate 23,042,779, forward strand.
GTCATTCTAAGGGGATCCAATGTCTGTCTGCCTGGGATGATATTTGGACAAGCCACGCTGCTTCGCAAGGGATGGCTTACACCTGTCACCACTGGGCTTCTGGATATTGGCTAAGGCTCTTGCCACCCCTATAGTGCCTTTTTTAGGCAAGGCTCAAAAGACAAAGCCACCTCCTTAGAAAACAAAAATGGAAAAAAACTAAGGGTAATGCTGCTCAATGCCAGAAGTCTAAATCTCAAGATGCAGGCACTTGATGCACTCCTCAGCATGGAGAACATCGACGTCTGTGCAGTAACTGAAACCTGGTTCAAGGCTCCTGAGAGCACCCCAGCGCTACCAGGCTATACCTCGTATCATGCTTTTCGACCCCAAAACCCGGGCCGAACCACAAAGGGAGGGGGGGTGTCCATATCCATAAAGGACACCCACACCTCCAGGTTAGTAGCAACACATGAAGCATCAGAGACCATACAGGTGCAACTAACCATAGGCAAAACTGCTATACAACTGGTAGCATGTTACAGACCACCCTCCCAATCTCAAGAACCCCACTCAGCCTTCCTGAAGACATTGGAGGATATGAATGTATCACAAAATACCATCATACTGGGAGACTTCAACTACCCAATCATAGATTGGGCACATTATTCTAGCCCTAATACCCTAGCCCAAAGGTTCCTGGAATTCATAAATTCAAATGCACTGGAACAACTAGTCACCTCTCCCACTAGGAGATAATATACTAGACCTGATCATCACAAACATGGGGACAAAATGCTCCACACTGGAAGTATACCCCTCACTAGTGAGATCTGACCACAAACTAATCACCCTGGATATACATATCCCACCTCCACCCCCAGCACAAAAGACCACAGTGAAAAACTTCAGAAAAGCAGACTTCACTCTTCTTAAGACTGAGATGGTATCCTTTAAGCCCACTGTGCCAGTGGATACCACATCCCACAATGCCGAATCCTTCACAAATGCTTTCTATGGACATCTACAAGAATGCATGGATCATGCAATCCCAAACAAATCCAAGTCCCTCTCCACCAAATGTAAGCGTCCTGTCTGGTGGACCTCAGCCATAAACAAATTGTATAACAAAAGAAGGAAGCTACTGCACGTCAGAGCGAAATCCCATAAAGGGAAGACATCTCTGATCAACATTAGCAGAAAACTACTTTCTCTCATAAAACCATCCAAGGCAAACTTTGAGAGAAAAATTGCTAAGGACACTAAAGATAACCACAAAGCCTTCTTCAGCTATGTTAGAAACCTGGGCAGAACCCCTCAGATATGCTCAGAGTTGGTTCACAACAACAAAAAATACACTGAACCCACAGATATTGCTAACATTCTGGCTGACAGGTTCAGTGCAAATTTCTCGCCTCCTTCACCCCCAAAAGAAGAAATACTTATCACAGTGAATGTAATCTCCCTGTCATCTCAGATGTCCAAGTGAGAACCGCCCTAAACAAAGCAAAAAACACAGCATCAATGGGACCTGACAGTATCCCGGGGTGCGTGTTACGTGAACTCCAAGAGGAGCTAAACCCACACATAAAAATGCTATTTAACCTTAGCCTTACTTCGGGATATGTACCTGAACACTGGCGTACAGCAACAGTGGTCCCACTTCGCAAGGAGGGTGCCTCTACAGACCCTGGAAACTACCGCCCCATAAGCTTGACTAGCCTGGTCTGCAAAGCTATGGAAAGAATCATTATGGAACTCATAAACGGAGACATAGGAGACCTACAGACGCTTGACCCCACCCAGTTCGGCTTTGTAAAGGGCAGATCCTGCCTTTTAAACCTGGTTGACTTTTTCAAAACAGTCACTAGAGCCATTGATGAGGGCAAAGCAGTCCATACAGCATACCTGGACTTGGCTAAGGCCTTCGACACAATACCCCACTCAGGCATCATAGATAAGCTAAACAGCTTAAAAGTAAACCCTTATGTCACTAGATGGGTTGCAAACTGGCTAAAGGACAGAACCCGTAAAGTTAAAATCGCTGGAGCAATGTCAGACTCAAAGCCAGTCACAAGTGGTGTCCCACAGGGATCTGTCCTGGGACCCCTCTTGTTCGGCATTTATTTCTCAGATGTTAAAGCAAACATGGGAGGGCTGTGGCTGACAAAGTTCACAGATGACTGCAAACTAGGCACCATAGTCGATGCACCAGCAGATACACACATCCTACAAAAAGGCCTCACTGAAACGGACAACTGGTGCCGTAGTCACGGCCTTAAACTAAATGCCAAAAAATGTATAGTCATCCCTTCTGGAAAAAACAAAGTACCCACAAATTATCACATAGACAGCAACCTGCTGAGTACAGAAACAGTAATCAGAGACCTAGGGACCCAAGTAGACAGCGACCTCTCATTTGACACCCACGTTGCCAAAGTGGTTAGAAAAACATTCTACCTTGCACACCTCATCATGAAGGGTTTCACATCCAGATCCAAGGATGTCATTGTACCCCTATATTCCTCCCTCATCAGACCCATGATTGAGTACAATGCCCCATTTGGTATGTACCTCACCCAGCACTTGCAACAGCTGGAGAGACCACAAAAGTACCTCACCAAAAGGATCAAGGGTCTCCAACATATGTCTTATTCTGCCAGACTAAAGAAACTTCAGCTCTATTCAGGAGAGGTGATCTTTGCCTGACGTACAAGGCCATGTCCAATCAGGATCTGATGGACATGCTCCACCTCAAAAGATCCAAATCCATCAGGACCACGAGAGCTAAAGACTTAAACCTCGGCACAAGTATGAATAGGACATGCTGGAGGGATAGATTCATAACCCAGAGGCTTCCCATGCTTTGGAACAGGATCCCAGTTCATATTAGGCAGAGCCCCTCACTGACTCTCTTCAAGAGAAATCTTGATGAGTGGATGGGAGATCATAAGTTTACCCCAGGGGTCACATCTGTGTCACTGCTAGACAGGGGCACAGTAAACTAATTCTATTATATAAGGGGACCTTCACTGTGTCACTACTAGACAGAGGCACAGTATTCTATATTTATTCTGTACATTTTTGTACCATTTCATGGGGTGGCAAAAGCCACATCACTATGGCTAGGCTTACAAATGCCCCAGGGCAGATAGCCTAGTACTATACTATGAAACTATGAAACTATGTCACTGTACATTATTGTGGAACATGCACATCCCAGACAATGTCCATGTCAAGGACTATCAAAAACAGACATGGCATGTATTGCAAAGCTATGGCTATACACAATGGTAACCAGGATGTCAGGGCCCCTGTACCACACTGCACACCATTGTCGTGTGGCGTGATGCCAAGGATTACCCCTCACCCAGCCTTGTACAGCCATCTTGCACAGCCAACCACTACACACCCATGAAGCAATGCACACATGCATGTCAGTACTGGCAACTTGTGTCTGCATGTGGGGTATGACACTCCCAACCACAGTCACTCCCAGTATAACTCCCATTGGCATACCAACAGATGTCAAACACGTTCACATGCCCTAGCCCATAGAACCTCCGGATATCCCCGGTGGTGCATGTAGAACCTGCACATTACTGCAGTGTGACAAACTAAGTAGTTAGGGAGTGTATTTGTGGGCCTGACAAAGAGTGTCAATGTGAGTCCATTAGAGAGTGTGGTTGTGTTGACAATGACATCCGTTCATGTGGACAGCCATGTGTGCTACACCTAATGTATGTCTACTAAATCTCTGTTGCCGATGTCGCTCACCAACACACATATATGTTCTTACAGCACACCAACATATCAGCTTTGTGGCACATGTAGTAACTGCATGCAATTGTAATAATAATGACTAGTCAGTCAGGGGTTTGACCCCTGTACTGGTAAGTGTGTGACAGATGATGCTTAGGTTTTAGTCTCCAAGCCCTTCTCTGATGCACTTTGCCTATGTCTGTCCCTTCCACACACTCTCTGGTGGATGTGGAGGTGTACACCTGCTCAGCAGCAGCTTGTGTATTGTAAGTGATGGTCATGATCAGGTGATGGCCTCTGCACCTATTGCAGTCCTCCTCTAGCTGATTGCATGTGGAACAGCTGTGATGATGTTCCCATAGCCATTCGCATGAAAAACACAGTACAATATCTAGGAACATCATGTTGGTGTTTACCCATGACAGTCACTGTGAGTGGTACCATGATCTGGTGTTTGGAAACGGCATCACAGATGATATCTGGATGTTCCTCAAACAACATATGCACTGGGAAATAGCCTAAAGACAGGAGGGTGATGTGTCAGACATGACTACAGCATGTAAGTGTATCTATGCTTCATTGAGACTACCGCCTGTTTAACAAGTTGTTTGTGGTAATGGCTATTCTGCATGTTTTAAAACTGACAAGACAGTGCTCTGTTCATGAGGGACCCCCATCTGTATGGCCATTTGTGGACTGGTCAGTGTGTGGAACCATTTGTTTCCTGTGTTACTCACTGAACACACATCTGTGAACAGCAGGAGCATAGTGTGAAGATTGCTGCCAGTACATGGTGTTAGTGATGTGTTACTGCCATCCCATCCCTGACTGGACATATGTCACATGAAACAGTGGTATGACAGACACTGTCTGGGGTTCTCAGTGACATGCCAATAATGGGCCAGTGTTCATAGCTGCAGTCACAAGTCTTCTACACTTTGTACAGATGTTATGCAGTATGTATGCATGTGTTGTGCTCCCTCTGCAAATGTATACCATATGTTGTGTTGGGTTGATGGTCATATCTATGCATGCTGTTGTAAGTAATCCTAAATGCTGTTGACTATTACTAGGACATATCTGTGTTTAAACTGCAACACCATAGGCTGTATGGGTTTGGATGTCCCGGAAGAACCTCCTGTCCCACTTCAGCTGGCCATGGCACCGGGCACTAGCACATCTGGGGCCCAGCCTTGGACCTCCACCTCCATTGGCTCTGCACCACCTTCTGGTGGTACTGCCACTGAGGATGGGGCTTGCCCCCCCTGGGAGCAGGTCCAGACAGGAACATGTCCGCTGTCGTATGGTCCTGGACGTGGTGCATATGGGGCTCAATAAGGGGTCCAGAGGCCAGATATGCCAGCTCAAGGGCAGTGTGTCACATTTACAGAGTGAGGCTGCGCCTCCTAGACAGCCCCTCAGCATTGCCACCTTTGCAGCTGTTTTGGTGCATCGGTGGCTGCCCATGGCTGGGGACCTCCATCCCATTGTTTCCATCCGGGGGCTCATGGGCTTGTGAATGCCAAACACCCCTCCCCATCAGAGGTTTATCTCCCCACATGTGTCATATACTAACCCTGTATGCCGTCTTGTCTGTCATCTTACCCTACCTATCCCCCATGGGCATACCTACTCTCCTTCCCCCACATCCCACTCTAACCCTACGGAACCATAAGGCCAGTCGGTTCCTGGAACAGCATTTTTCCCATACATAGCTGTCCATTTCACACACGTGTCCACTGGACACATGAAACCCTTTTAATATGCATCACAACATACTCCAGTTGTCCTCACCCCTGTCTCTCAGGCACACAATTCTAGAATGCACATAACTCCTAATTGTTGCAGGTACACGTGATGCGGATGACCCCATTGTACGCACAACACTACCAGTCCCTCTATGGTTACCCCATTTACCTTTATCATGATGATGATGTTGCCCACAGCACCTTGCAAGAGTACTGTTCTCACATAATGATTGGACAGGAACTGTTGTGTTAATGTAAATAACATGCACAGAATGAGTACTATTCACAATTTTTGCATTGTCCCACATGGGACACGCATGTGTTTATGTCAGGATTAGACTCTATACTTAATTACACCCTTACTCCCTTTAACATGACACTGCAATAAATTAATACATATGACTATGTGGTAATGGACATGTTACACATGAGAGCCTAATTATGTATGTGCTTGGCGTATTTCTTTTACAAATAGACAAGTTTAGTAATTGGCGTTGCCATAGCAGGCAGATCACAGGAATGATTCCATGTGCGGGAAATTCTTCACATTTGATTATTATCAGCACAGCACTGACTTCGGACATTGTACACACTTCTGCATTTTAACAGTTTTGTCCCATCCCTCTTCTGCACAACCTGTTATTCTATCTACTGTCGAGGATTGTAAAAGCAACTTTATGTTATTTATGTCTGCAAATGGAATGAATGTGTTACAGAGAATGTACTTCTACATATAGATGTCTACATGTGTGTATGCATATATACTTGTAACGAACTTGCTGACCTCCATGGGGCGGTCCAATTAGAACCAGCCCATCCAACCCTGGCATGCCTGGCTCCATAATTTCATACCCATAGTTCCTCTACCCCACCTATGTTCAAAATACATGCATACCATCCATTGTCCACTTGTTATCGCAGCCAGGGCACACCTCCACTCATTGCCCTCTCCCGAGCATTAGGGGCCCTACACGTATGTTGTCCCAACCCATGTATTCATAGGCTCTCCCACCATTTAGTCCTTGAACATACCTGCCCTTGCTTGTGTCATAGTCGGATGGCCAAATGGTCTATCAATTTTTGGGTAGTCCCACCAGGGACTACTCTCTGTGTGTAAAGTACACTTAGCAAATCAACAATGTTACTGCCACTGTTAATATCCTGCCTGTGGTGTGAGTAGCAGTGCTTTGCTCACTCCTGCCTAGCTGGATATGACATACGCTAACAGCGCTATATAATACTGGGGTTGCTGTTGATTCCCTTCTCATTCCCTTTGTATGCTTTATTATTACGTCGTTCTTTCTTCATAGATACATATATATATATATATATATATATATATATATATATACATATATATGTATATATGGATATATATATATATATATATATATATATATATATATATATATATATATACATATATATATATATATATATATATATATATATATATATATATATATGTATAGATATATAGATATATTATATATCTGTATATACTTATACACATTTCCTATGCTGGGCACTACTTAGACCCGCGCAAGTACACTCAGACTTGCTTACTGGTACTTATATGTGTTTATTGCTGCTTATTTGTGCTTGCACCTGCTTACTAGTACCTTATTCATTATGACAGTGCCACTTTGCATGAATGATATTTAAATTAAATATCTCATGCGATACTCTTATGTTGGTTTTACGGCAAAACGACATTCATTCCACATAGAAAATGATATGTGCTATTGTTGGGCTCGAACCGTCAATGCCTGTTTGTTAGCCAGATGCTCTAAACACTACACTATTGACACTTTTGTTGATTCCGCATGTTTTTATCTGTTTGAATGAATATGATGTGTAAGCTACGCTCAGCAGAGGGCAGCGACATGCAGACACACTGCGCTTTGCTTTCACCTTCGATATTGCAGCAATTTGAATGTATAATAGGGACACAGGGACAAGGAACCTAATTGTGAAAGTTCTAGGGACAGGGCTCAGCATTCCATTACGTGCTTGTGTGTTTACTACTTTGAGTTTATTTCACTGTTCGTGGACACTCTTGTATGCTTAGCATACATTTCGTTATCCATGGACACTGAATTACTGACTTACTATTAGGGGTGGGCTCTACTAGTAAGCATAGTAGGTTTTGCAAGTGCCAGGGCATGTTTACACCTCCGTAGAGCACTTGTACATGCCTCCTGCACTCGAGCACGTTTACTGTGCACATCGAGGTTGCGGCAGCATGCCCTCATACATATTCATACGGCGCTGCTGTGCCACCTGTAGTAAGGATGCTCGGTGCAAAGCTAAAACCGTCTGTGCGCCGAGCTTCTTGAAACCCGGGGGGGTGTTAAAATCTCCATTCCACCTGCAGTTTTTCTTCTCTTGACCAATTCTCTAAAATGGTTTCTGCCCCATGGATCTTGTCTCAACTAGTAAACATAAATGAGTGAATGAATTAATAGATCAATACATAAATACATTTAAAAAATCCTTATTTTATGTGTGTGTGTGTGTTTGACTGTCAGAGCCTGTGTGGAGGTGGCTGTGAGTGTCTAACCACTGGACATGTTGGGGAGCAGATTTTGTAGTTTTCCTATATGGCATCCGTCTTATGTCACAATGTCCACCTCACGAGGAGTACAGATGTCAGTCAGCCATAGGACTGTGCTGGCAATCCATGCCCCTACATCTGGCAAAAGGCCTTTTGAACAAAGTATGCAAGCCTACTAGTACCCGGAATATGTCCTGATCCCATGTGTCATACACAAACACACTTGCCTAGAATATCCCGCTATGTTGCTAGTGCCCTGCACATTGATGACAGATAGTAGGCATGGTGTGATTGCAGTGGGCTGCAGAGGACATGGCACCCTGTACAATAAGCACATAATTGCGGACAATGTGCCTTCACTATGTTCCTCACTGGATGCCTGCAATATATTTGGTGCCATCAAATATGATCCACAGAGGCCATACAATGCCTTACACATGTGCCCTGTATGGACCGATGCCACTGATACCAGGGAATACCTGTATCATGCTATCAATGCAGGTGCAGGGTCGACCTGCTGCCTATAAGCAGGTTCTGCCACACCAGGCCAGTATTGGCATATCGGAGGATAACAGTCTGTGTACCCATAATGTGCCAGCCAAACCAGGTACACCTGTACATGTCACTGTACATTATTGCGGAACATGCACATCCCAGACAATGTCCATGTCAAGGACTATCAAAAACAGACATGGCGTGCATTGCAAAGCTATGGCCATACACAATGGTAACCAGGATGTCAGGGCCCCTTTACCACACTGCACACCATTGTCGTGTGGCGTGATGCCAAGGATTACCCCTCACCCAGCCTTGTACAGCCATCTTGCACAGCCAACCACTACACACCCATGAAGCAATGCACACATGCATGTCGGTACTGGCAACTTGTGTCTGCATGTGGGGTATGATGCTCCCAACCACAGTCACTCCCAGTATAACTCCCATTGGCATACCAACAGATGTCAAACATGGTCACATGCCCTAGCCCATAGAACCTCTGGATATCCCCGGTGGTGCATGTAGTACCTGCACATTACTGCAGTGTGACAAACTAAGTAGTTAGGGAGTGTATTTGTGGGCCTGGCAAAGAGTGTCAATGTGAGTCCATTAGAGAGTGTGGTTGTGTTGACAATGACATCCGTTCATGTGGACAGCCATGTGTGCTACACCTAATGTATGTCTACTAAATCTCTGTTGCCGATGTCGCTCACCAACACACATATATGTTCTTACAGTACACCAACATGTCAGCTTTGTGGCACATGTAGTAACTGCATTCAATTGTAATAATAATAACTAGTCAGTCAGGGGTTTGACCCCTGTACTGGTAAGTGTGTGAAAGACGATGCTTAGGTTTTAGTCTCCAAGCCCTTCTCTGATGCACTTTGCCTATGTCTGTCCCTTCCACACACTCTCTGGTGGATGTGGAGGTGTACACCTGCTCAGCAGCAGCTTGTGTATTGTAAGTGATGGTCATGATCAGGTGATGGCCTCTGCACCTATTGCAGTCCTCCTCTAGCTGATTGCATGTGGAACAGCTGTGATGATGTTCCCATAGCCATTCGCATGAAAAACACATTACAATATCTAGGAACATCATGTTGGTGTTTACCCATGACAGTCGCTGTGAGTGGTACCATGATCTGGTGTTTGGAAACAGCATCACAGATGATATCTGGATGTTCCTCAAACAACATATGCACTGGGAAATAGCCTAAAGATAGGAGGGTGATGTGCCAGACATGACTACAGCATGTAAGTGTAGCTATGCTTCATTGAGACTACCGCCTGTTTAACAAGTTGTTTGTGGTAATGGCTATTCTGCATGTTTTAAAACTGACAAGACAGTGCTCTGTTCATGAGGGACCCCCATCTGTAGGGCCATCTGTGTACTGGTCAGTGTGTGGAACCATTTGTTTCCTGTGTTACTCACTGAACACACATCTGTGAACAGCAGGAGCATAGTGTGAGGATTGCTGCCAGTACATGGTGTTAGTGATGTGTTACTGCCATCCCATCCCTGACTGGACATATGTCACATGAAACAGTGGTATGACAGACACTGTCTGGGGTTCTCAGTGACATGCCAATAATGGGCCACTGTTCATAGCTGCAGTCACAAGTCTTCTACACTTTGTACAGATGTCATGCAATATGTATGCATGTGTTGTGCTCCCTCTGCAAATGTATACCATATTTTGTGTTGGGTTGATAGTCATATATATGCATACTGTTGTAAGTAATCCTGAATGCTGTTGACTATTACTAGGCCATATCTGTGTTTAAACTGCAACACCATAGGCTGTATAGGTTTGGATGTCCCGGCAGAACCTCCTGTCCCACTTCAGCTGGCCATGGCACAGGGCACTAGCACATCTGGGGCACAGCCTTGGACCTCCACCTCTGTTGGCTCTGCACCACCTTCTGGTGGTACTGCCACTGAGGATGGGGCTTGCCCCCCCCCCTGGGAGCAGGTCCAGACAGGAACATGTCTGCTGTCGTATGGTCCTGGACGTGGTGCATATGGGACTCAATAAGGGGTCCCGAGGCCAGATATGCCAGCTCAAGGGCAGTGTGTCACATTTACAGGGTGAAGCTGCACCTCCTAGACAGCCCCTCAGCACTGCCACCTTTGCAGCTGTTTTGGTGCATCGGTGGCTGCCCATGGCTGGGGACCTCCATCCCACTGTTTCCATCTGGGGGCTCATGGGCTTGTGAATGCCAAACACCCCTCCCCATCAGAGGTTTATCTCCCCACATGTGTCATACACTAACCCTGTATGCCGTCTTGTCTGTCATCCTACCCTACCTATCCCCCATGGGCATACCTACTCTCCTTCCCCCACATCCCACTCTCACCCTACGGAAACATAAGGCCAGTCGGTTCCTGGAACAACATTTTTCCCATACATAGCTGTCCATTTCACACACGTGTCCACTGGACACATGAAACCCTTTTAATATGCATCACAACATACTCCAGTTGTCCTCACCCCTGTCTCTCAGGTGCACAATTCTAGTATGCACATAACTCCTAATTGTTGCAGGTACATGTGATGCGGATGACCCCATTGTACGCACAACACTACCAGTCCCTCTATGGTTACCCCATTTACCTTTATCATGATGATGATGTTGCCCACAGCACCTTGCAAGAGTACTGTTCTCACATAATGATTGGACAGGAACTGTTGTGTTAATGTAAATAACATGCACAGAATGAGTACTATTCACAATTTTTGCATTGTCCCACATGGGACCCGCATGTGTTTATGTCAGGATTAGACTCTATACTTAATTACATCCTTACTCCCTTTAACATGACACTACAATAAATTAATACATATGACTATGTGGAAATGGACACGTTACACACGAGAGCCTAATTATGTATGTGCTTGGCGTATTTCTTTTACAAATAGACAAGTTTAGTAATTGGCGTTGCCATAGCAGGCAGATCACAGGAATGATTCCATGTGCGGGAAATTCTTCACATTTGATTATTTTCAGCACAGCACTGACTTCGGACATTGTACACACTTCTGCATTTTAGCAGTTTCGTCCCATCCCTCTTCTGCACAACCTATTATTCTGTCTACTGCCGAGGATTGTAAGGGCAACTTTATGTTATTTATGTCTGCAAATGGAATGAATGTGTTACAGAGAATGTACTTCTACATATAGATGTCTGCATGTGTGTATGCATATATACTTGTAACGAACTTGCTGACCTCCACGGGGCGGTCCAATTAGAACCAGCCCATCCAACCCTGGCATGCCTGGCTCCATAATTTCATACCCATAGTTCCTCTACCCCACCTATGTTCAAAATACACGCATACCATCCATTGTCCACTTGTTATCGCAGCCATGGCACACCTTCACACATTGCCCTCTCCCAAGCATTAGGGGCCCTACACGTATGTTGTCCCAACCCATGTATTCATAGGCTCTCCCACAATTTAGTCCTTGAACATACCTGCCCTTGCTTGTGTCATAGGCGGATGGCCAAATGGTCTATCAATTTTTGGGTAGTCCCACCAGGGACTACCCTCTGTGTGTAAAGTAGACTTAGCAAATCAACAATGTTACTTCCACTGTTAATATCCTGCCTGTGGTGTGAGTAGCAGTGCTTTGCTCACTCCTGCCTAGCTGGATATGACATACGCTAACAGCCCTATATAATACTGGGGTTGCTGTTGATTCCCTTCTCATTCCTTTTGTATGCTTTATTATTACGTCATTCTTTCTTCATAGATACATACATATATATATATATATATATATATATATATATATATATATATATATGTATATATATATATATATATATATATATATATATATATATATATATATATATATTATATATCTGTATATACTTATATACATTTCCTATGCTGGGCACTGCTTAGACCCGTGCAAGTACACTCAGACTTGCTTACTGGTACTTATATGTGTTTATTGCTGCTTATTTGTGCTTACACCTGCTTACTAGTACCTTATTCATTATGACAGTGCCACTTTGCATGTATGATATTTAAATTAAATATCTCATGTGATACTCTTATGTTGGTTTTACGGCAAAACAACATTCATTCCACATGGAAAATGATATGTGCTATTGTTGGGCTCGAACCGTCAATGCCTGTTTGTTAGCCAGATGCTCTAAACACTACACTATTGACACTTTTGTTGATTCTGCATGTTTTTCTCTATTTGAATGAATATGATGTGTAAGCTACGCTCAGCAGAGGGCAGCGACATGCAGACACACTGCGCTTTTCTTTCACCTTTGATATTGCAGCAATTTGAATGTATAATAGGGACACAGGGACAAGGAATCTAATTGTGAAAGTTCTAGGGACAGGGCTCAGCATTCCACTACGTGCTTGTGTGTTTACTACTTCGAGTTTATTTCACTGTTCGTGGACACTCTTGTATGCTTAGCATACATTTCGTTATCCACGGACACTGAATTACTGACTTACTATTAGGGGCAGGCTCTACTAGTTAGCATAGTAGGTTTTGCAAGTGCCAGGGCACGTTTACACCTCCGTAGAGCACTTGTACATGCCTCCTGCACTCGCGCACGTTTACTGTGCACATCGAGGTTGCAGCGGCACGCACTCATACATATTCATACGGCACTGCTGCGCCATCTGTAGTATGGACGCTCGGCGCAAAGCTAAAACCGTCTGTGCGCCAAGCTTCTTGAATCCCGGGGGGGGGGGGTGTTAAAATCTCCGTTCCACCTGCAGTTTTTCTTCCCTTGACCAATTCTCTAAAATGGTTTCTGTCCCATGGAGCTTGTCTCAACTAGTAAACATAAATGAGTGAATGAATTAATAGATAAATACATAAATACATTTAAAAAATCCTTATTTTGTGTGTGTGTGTGTGTGTGTGTGTGTGTGTGTGTGTGTGTGTGTGTGTGTGTGTGTGTGTGTGTTAGGATAAAGAGTTAATACCAGGTCATGACAGTTACACAGCCATAGGTAGCGTTACTGTGTATTCTCTTGGCAGATCATCTTATTACTCCCTCAGTTATGGATAAGTAAAAAAGTTTAGTGTCTATATTTATTAAAATGAATACTGACTTTTATAATGTGAGATATCTAGCAACTCTGGAGGAAGTTTCATTCCCTTCATTGTCAGAGTTTTGTCTTGCTGTCCTGGTTCAAATCTGTCTCACATGTCAGTAGAAGTGATTTCTTTCTCTTAGCTCAGTTCCCACTCCCTGCTCAGCACAGCAAGCTCCTTGCTTTCTTCAAATGCTACACACATCATTGAAGAAGCAGCATCCCTGTTATCTTAAAGATATGATGGTTGTCATATGAGGTGCTGTTGAAATATGTGTGTGGGGAAACCTGCAATGCAGGTTCAGAAAGCTGACAGTCAATGACACATCTATGCCATTTAATAAGACATTTCCCAGGAAATCCCCTTAACCAGCTGCCTTCAGTTAGCAAAACATATTTATCACTATCCGAATAAAATGATGTGGACAACAGTGACAGCAGCCATATATCTGCAGCACACTACATTTCAGACAGTCATTCAGACTTCAAAAAAAGTAATTACTTGGCTTAGATAAACTCCGTGATTCAATATTCATTAAATCAATAGCACTAATCTAATTATATGATCTAAAAGGAAAAGACCTGAGAAAACAGACACAAGTTTCAATCAATGTATGATGCAGGGAGAGGAAAGTATCCAATATCTACAACTAAATGATGAGAGGCAGAGGCTAAGAGCAGTGGATGAAATTTTTATGGTGGACAGCAACTGTGCTAATTGAGGCATGATTTTCAGAGCAGTCTGAACAAATAACGGAAGGTACCAGGTCTCTTTTGTACATGAGTCTCATAATTTTCATTTATCTATTCAAAACTATGGCTCAGTGCTTCTTTGTGTCCATCTCCCTGCTTCTGAGCTGTACTATGGCACTGAAGCAGCATTCTCATATGTAGGATTGCAGGAGCTACCAGGCTGCTATAGACTTACAATTACTACAGCTAACATCACCTGACATAGCATTTAGCATTCTCCATATCCAAGCTATTTAAAGCCAAAATGGCATTCAGATTCACAACTGACACCTTCAGTACTGGTCACCTTTCCAAAAATACCAAATGTGTATACAATGCATTTTGTAGCAATAAATATGCTCTTATTTGTGGTCTTTAAACAATTTAGCAGGTAAAGGAAGTAAAAAAAAAAGATCTATGAGGGAATCTCTATAAGTCATTCAAAAAAACAAAAAACACTGAAGCAGTTAAAGACAATAATAATGATGATGATAATAATAATAATAATAATAATATTAATAATAATAATAATAATAATAATTAATCTGTGTAACCCAAGTATCTAACCTGAATCCACTTTCACAGGAGTCATGGCACTGGCTGAAGAACAACTGGAGACCACTGTATACCCAACTGCATGAACCACTCTTTCTACAAAATAATGCATTCTTTCTCCAATTACAGTCTCCTCAGAAGCAATTATAATTAAAAGGATAATAAAGAATATTTATCTGTACAAGGGATGAAGGGGAAATGCCCCCACAAATGAAGAAAACATGTTTCTGTAAGCTTGTAGACAATTCACTTCTCATTAGTGGTCTCTGATTGGCTGACCTTTACAACAGGTATCACAATTTGACAACTAACAGCAGTGCAAACAAAGTATTCTCTGGTATCCATTTAATTAAACGAGGCAAAAAGACTTACAAATCATTATTTTACATTTTATCTGCATGAGTGATCTGGTCATTTACAGACCTTTTTAGCCCTGACCTAGGACACAACAGAAAAAGTAATTACACCACACGTATAAGTAATTTAATAGGGCTAATCAAGCAGCATGTTTTCTGCAGGGGGTAGGAAGCTGTATTAGCTGGAGACCCTCTCCAGTAGAGTCAGAATATGCAAAACCACACACAAACAATGATGGGAAGTCAGCACCGAACCCCAGACCCTGGAGCTGTGAGGTATCGGTATAAGGCTTTATCTCTTCTGCCACAGCACATCTGACATTATCCTGCTTGGAAGTGATCCAGTGGATGCCATGTTACAAAGGAGCCCGTTACTCTATGGCTTGCACTTGCTATGGATTTTTCTATTAGTCATGGCTGGCCAAGGAAAAAGAAAGTGTCTCTCTCTTCCTCAGATATGTGTAGAGAATTGTATGACTATTATCACAGTCTGTTCTGTTATTCTGACACCTGATTTTTCTGACTAACCCTCAGTACTATATACCATAATGTGACCACACTTGCTGGCTAAGGAGTGGTGGTTTTACCAGTTATGCTCAAACTGCATAGTTTTCACAATCTGTTGCTTAGCTTAGCATGCCTGCTTAAAGAGTGTAGGATGCAAATTCTCACTTATGAAGATGTTGAAGCGTGCATCATAGTTTTTATCAGGATGTTACTCAGCTTTGATATGCTGAACAGAATGTCACTCTTTCTGAGACATGCAGTATGTGTTATAATTTACGGGCTGGTAGTCCGCACATGTACCACCATGAACTCAATCAACAACTCCACAGATATTTGTGAGTGCTGGAACATGCTGTTGTTCTTCAGTTGTATACCTACACTGCACCTGGTCTAATCCGGGTACCAACAGGTGTATGTAAACTGTCACCAGAATTTTGGGGACTACATTAATTATGTAGTGGTTTGGTGTGTAATTATTACCACATACCAGACCTGTGCAGTCAAAGACATCATTTGTGAATCCCTCTCACTGACAACTTAGGTTAAAATACCTACAAGGATATCATACAAACTGCAGTAAATTTATTTATTTCAGTGTTAATTGAGCAAGTAGTCTGACTCCAGAAAAAGGTCTTTTTGCCCTTAACCGGGGCCATGAGTGGCAGTGACACAAATTACAAATAATTATGAAGAAATGCAAATACAGTAAAACACAAACTAGCGCACATAATGTGATAATTATCAGTGTTCTAATGCTAATACAGAGTTCAACAGAGCAGTAAGGTATGGCTTCACGTTAACATCATGCTGGCAGTAGGCTGGTTCCAGTCTTTGAGTGTGCAGTGTGTGTACATGGGGGGGACACAACAGATAATAGTACAGAACTTATTCAAGTGACTCACATCTCACCCTCCTTTTAAGGTAGGAACTTAACTGATATCTAAAGAACCAGTGGGAGAAAGAGTTAAAGATATAAACAGAAAATCAAGCCAACATCAATAGCAAATAAGATAAAGTGCTATTTTCCAAGTTTAAGCTTTATCTGAGTTTTCTGAAAGGCTTACAATTGTCAGTACCCTTTTACAAACACTGCATAGTAGAATACTGTGTGTTGGAAAAAGTAACTCATGGAAAATGCCCAAAGTGAAAATGGCCAAATAAACCATCACAGTACTTTGTGACATACAGTCCAACATAGCCAAACTGGCAAAAAGACACCTGTGTGGTTTTCAGTGGTTTTACCTCAAAGTGAAATCCAGAAAAGGAATGCTTGAAAAGGGAGATTGCTATTTTGTTCAGGCTACAGTGGGTCTGGAGTAGATTAAATTAACAGTAGGTGTATAAAAAATGCAATAAACATGGCGTATTCTTACAAATCTGCCTGAAATTCATGCAAAGAACAGGTAAGAGTTCCATATAAGCAACCATCTTGAGAGTAAGACAATGATGTTCCTTTCCAGTCATAGTCTTACTGGGTGCACTTTGTAGAGTGTGCCTTTCCCCAGTTAAGCAACGACCATGCTAGCAGCACTGTAGAATGTGTGTCACTCTAGCCTGCAGAGCAATACAGACCCAGGAAGAAAACAGAAAAACTTTGAACCACCCCTCATGGCTGTCTCAGTGAAGACACTTATTGGTTGGTTCTTGCCCAATGAAGGAAACAAATTGGCTGACAGACCCATAAATAGTCTGATGGTCTTCAGGCAGCAGTGGCAAAAACAGAAAAAAACGTGTCAATATTATTCCAAACGTATAGCTCCTTAATACCTCTTCATGAATACAACAGATTTAATAATTTTTTAAACTATGACCAACGTGCAAGTAATAATGTCCAACAGTGTAGGTATTACAGTGAACTAACAGATTGCCTCTGAGTGTTTTGAGTGCTGATACTGTAGTTAGATGGACCACCCTTCCATGGAAGCTTTGCTATCTTCATATAATGCCCACCTTGCGAGGCGTTATGGCACTTCAAAAATGAAGTATCTACAGGTTGTTTTATATTTATATTTGCTTTAATAAGAGTGTGCATTATATGATGGCAAATACATGCTCCTTAATCTTTGTAATTTGGTGTAGAATGTAATAGATATTTGCTCACAGTGTATGGATTCATTACTGTAAGTTGATGATCTTGCTTTAATATATTACTTTGGAAGATTTTTTTGTTCTTTGAGACTATTTTTGAACCTGCTTTTAACCTGCACAACTCTCAAATAATTGATGTTCTTGCTCAGAGAAATCAATATTTACACCATTTATGAACAACTATAGCCTGTTTTCAAAAGTATTATAAAATAAGACTTTGAATACCTGCAACAAACATACAGAAATGAATACACATTAGGGTGCCTACTCTTACCTAAGTAGTGAAATGCTGTCAGTGTGCAAAGCAAAATGTGCAGAAAGAACAGCTGTGTAATAACACTAGATCTAAGAAAAAGAAGCAGTCACCTACATGGTAAATGCTGACACAGAGGAAATGTTATATTGTATACTAGGGTGTTCTGTTAAGTTTTCCATAGTAGTTCATCCCCCATTGTGTCATACACTTATACTTATCTGATGATGAGAGCTCCCAGTTCTTTGTGTTTTCATTTCTCAGTGCAGGCACCA
Organism: Protopterus annectens; assembly: GCF_019279795.1. NCBI lineage: Eukaryota > Metazoa > Chordata > Ceratodontiformes > Protopteridae > Protopterus > Protopterus annectens. The sequence goes on from NC_056733.1 coordinate 23,061,173, forward strand.
AGGGAGAAGCAAATAAACTTACAGATTAACATGCCGATAAAAGAGGACGCCAGGAAATTGTTAGACTCCCAAGAGGAATAGCATATCCTCTCTCTTATGTGTCTATACCATTTCTAGCAGAGAAAAAGCAAATCAAATAAATAAGGAAGTTGAGCTGAACGAAATAAAAGTACATTTGAATCAGAGTGTGGCAGAACTGCAGCATTACCATATATCAAAGCCAGAGTATAGGAGGAAATGGAAGGAAATAGCCATTAGTGTGCAGGTCACTTCTCCCTCCTAGATCTATTGTTAAAGAGGATAGCTCACAAAACAGTTCTGTCTGTCTTTAGGGGAGTAACCTGTGTAGTAAGTCTTGGCTTATCAGCAGTATCCATAGCAATAAACGCAGGACACAGGCCAGTGAAAGCAGGTCATAACAGTAAACATATTTGTATATAGAGATTAGGAACCCATGGAGAGGGTTAAGAGTCTTGATAAATCTATGTGCCCATCACCACATCCAAAATAGGTTACTGTTACAAAAGTGTGAAGGAGGCAATTCTGGGTACAATATGGGCACTGAGAAGAGCAATTGTAGCAAACATCAAAGACTGCAGCAATAATGTTTTCAAATGATTAATTCTACCCTGACTCAGGAGTAGGTATGCACTCCTATCAGGGTATTAGAATTACAAATAATTTGGAGAAAATAAAGAAGGGAAGAATCATTTTCTTGCATTCCTTTTGTTGGTAATTGAGTTGTCTCACAGTCTACTCCAGGTATTAGGCATCAGCAGCACCTGGGGTTGGGAGGAAGCTTTTCTCCTGTTGGCAAACAACTGTGTTGTATTGAGCACCAGCGTCCCAAGAAATATAAGTGAAGTTAAAAGAATATTCCAAGATTTCAACCATGCAGCCCTGGAATGTAATTTGTTCAAATCAGTCAAAATTAAATGTGGCAAAAGGAATTATACATTGGATGGTCCAGCTACTCAGCAGATGCAGCTAGCTTAACACGTAATTCAGGATTACCATTAAGAGGAACATGTTATTTGGATGTCTAAAAGAGAAGGTGATATGTTTTTTATTCAAGACAGATAATCTTCCCAATATTCTGTTTGTTCTTGCTGTTATTGTAGTAATAACGACTTATGCATTGATAGATTATACATCCCCCCAGGCCAAAATATCACTGTTTTGGAAGACTTTCTATCCTGGACAAATCATGACATCCCCCAATGAAACTGTCATCCTTGGAGATACTAATATGTTGTTGTTGTTGTTTGTCTTTCGGCCACAGCGGAACTCCGGTCCGCTAAGGATTGCCCAACCTTCAACAAAGGCACGCCCATTTATGCACGCATGTCTTTCGAACGCTACCCAACCGCGGGGAGGACTAATATAAAGTGGCTAAATCTTACCTCCAAATCCCCAGTAAATAGTATAATCTTGCATAGATACACACAATTTACCACAGGCCCTACACATGCTATTACCGTTCACTGTTTTTCTTGTTCATCGCACTTCTCTGTTCCTATTTTACTGTAAACCTACATAGAATCTGTATCTCACATTCCCTGTGATTTTTACTTTCATTTCTTTTCCTACCAGCATGTTTGTGGCATTTAAAAATCATTCTAGGAATTTGTGTCATTGGTTTCCCATTCCTCTCACTATACACTTGCAGCGTTCGGGTTTCGGTGATATGCTAAAGCTGCTACTGCTTTTCTGGTACTTTTTTTTTTTTTTTTTACGATAGGCTGCTACAGTGTCTACCAACCAGAGAGCTAACACATCATTACACTTTTGAGTATATTTCAACTTAAGGATCCTTTGTGTTTACTGGGAACAGGTCTGGGCAAAACTGCCCTGGTATGCCCCACTAGCATGTGGTATGAAAAATAGTACTGATTTCTTTTGCTATGCCAGCCGCCAGTAGAGCAACTCACTTGCCTACCAGTGCAGAATAAAATGTGATTGGGGTAATGTTTGCTAGACTCCTATGCCAGTCATGGACATTAGTTGTAGCTAATATTTATCTGCTCTCTGAGCTCATTATGTAAGGCTAATTTTATTTTATCTATACATCCTGTATACAAATCAATATAGTTGACCTGCAAATATATCCATTTTACTGTATATCCTGTTTGAGATGTTTGCATTTGATTTGTGAATATCTGCACATTTAGCTATTCGACTTGTATGGAAAGCTATATACTTGGGCTGTGTGTATCTGCATTTTAATGTATTACCGGGTTGAGAAGTATTTGTGTATCTGCACTACTGATTGAGAAGTTTGTATTTGAGTATCTGCATTACTGATTATGATGTTTTTATTTGAGTATCAGCACTACTAGCTATGTGGTTCATATGAACAATTATACATTTGAGTTGTGAATACATGCATTTTAGCCATAAAACTGTACACGCAATTATATATTTGGCTGTCAATAATTGCATTTTTAGATAAATTACCTGAATTATCTGCTTCAGTTACATGCTGTTATTTTTACTTGCTGCTAAGAAAGTGTATTATCTGGTTATTTCTGGTTACTAACTTTCCTTCTAGAAACTGCTTTCATATCCCCCGACTACCCTCTTGCCTTTCTTCTGCTGCTTCCACCCTCTCTCCTTCTGCCTTTAGCCCAACACTCTCAGAACCCTACCTTTTTATCTCCTTTACTTTCCTGTATCCATTCTAAGCATACATTCTCTCTCACCTAATTTCTTATCTTCTTTTTCATTTTAGCTAACAGCCACAGTTTACAAACCTGTCAGGACTGATCTCAACCGTGAGTCAACCACATCCAACTCTCTTCTCCAATAAACAGACAATAAACAGAGCAAAGCTAAATTACAGTCACTTAATGTATGTTTATACTGCTTTTTCTAGTAGCATCTTGTAAATACGGTAGAAAGCACATCATCAAACCTAATACTGTGGCAGCCCTTTTTTATTTCTCTGCTCCATTATTTGTTGAGGTGCCTGCCTACTTCTGCTCTATACCTTGAAAAGCTTAAATAGTTTTATTCATTCCCCTATGCAATTTGGATTCCCATAAATCCTTCTGTCATGTGTTCTCTCATAATAAACAAATTATTAGTCCATCCGCATAAGTGAAATACAAGCTCTTCCCCTCTTCTTACCTGTACCATTCACTGATTGTTTTTCTCTGTTACTGTTTTTGCCTGCTCTGTTTTGCCATTGCTTCACTTGGGCTCAATCCACTCTCCTACTCTATCCTCATTCCCACCCACCCCCATTTCAATTACCTTTATACATAACTTAACTCCTTCTACACACCCATCTTAACCTATCATAATCTCCTATCCATCTAACTACTCCCATCTTCTCCTACACCCAATAACACTTGTTCCACTACCCTCCTCCCATTATTTTATTCCTCTCTTCAGTTAATCTTCTACCCAATTTTCCAGTCCTCCAACTTCCTTATTATTGCACATCCTTTTCTAACTTACTCCCAATAATTCCTTAGATGCTATCCTACCACTCTAATCTACCTTAAGCTCTGTTCATTCTATATATACTTCCCTATAACACTACTATTCCTAAACTTCCTAGATATACACCCCATAACACTCTTATTTCTAGACATAACACCCTTCTCACTAACATAAATGATGTCTCTACAATGTCTATCATCTCCAATACCATTGTCATTATCTTATCTCTATCCTTCTGTATTCTACTGTAGTTAACATCATAGCAGCCAGACTATTTATCTTACAAACCTACTTCAGCTACCACTTCACTTACACAATCTCTCCCCGGTTACTCTGCAGTAACATCTAGTCTGTATTCAACAGACTTAGCCTTACAAACCAAACTAAAATTCCTTCCCCTTCAAAAAGACAACCTGTGACCCTCCCTATTTACTCCAACCTAATGCAATGCGGAGACATGCAGCCAAATCCTGGTCCCTGCCCCTCCACTTACAAATCCCCTAACTCCTTAAAATCACTAAACTTTACAGCTCTTAATCTGCAAAGTATAAGGAACAATATCCCACACCTTCATGCCTGGTTAACCCAAAATAAACCTGACTTCACTGCCATTACAGAGACTTGGTTCAAACCATATATCAAAGATACTGAATTCCTATCCCTTAATTATGCTTGCCTTAGGACATACACACTAAACAAAAAAGGTGGAGGTGTCACCTTAATATACCCAAATGCCTTCACTGTATTTCCATACAATAAGCCTGTTTCTCAATTCTTCACAACCTGGACATCTCCTAATATTGCAAATGAAACAATCATCTTAGAAGACATTGATAAAAACTGGGTTGATATCGCTAATCACCATCCATTCACCAACATAAACCTGGTTAACTATACCCAGCTTATCACTAACATAACTAGACCCGGCAATAAAATGACAAAGGCTCAATCCTGGATTGGGTCCTAGTTTCCGAGCCCAAAAAATGTCATCCTCAGGCACACTACCAAATAGTATTAGTGACCACCTACTTGCCTTTATAATATGTAAAACTAACTCAGCATGCAATAAACACCAATTTAAGCAAACCAGAGATTCATCTCACTTCTACCCTACCACCTTTAATGAAATACTACAAAGCATCAACTGGCCAACATTAAAATCACTCCCTCTCGATGATGCCTTTGAATTTTTCAATTCAACATTTCTTAACATTTTGAGTAGTTTAGCCCCACTATGTAAAAAAAAATAAAGGCTAATCATGCCAGCTGGCTTACAAACCCACAAAGGAAATCATGAGTGCGAGGGACAAAGCATGGAAAGCCTGGCAAAAAAATAAAAATCTTTCTGACCTCATTCAATACAAACAGCTACGTAATGCAATCAAGTGAAATGACTAGTCATTAAAAACAAAAAAGAACACTTCCAAAATCTTCAAGACCAACATAAACAAAATCCAAAGAAATTCTGGAGTAGAATCAATTCCCTACTTCATCTGGGCTCAAATAATAATCCTTGCCCTAATCCAGACAAAACATCTATTGAGATAGCCTCACTGTTTAACTCATATTTTATAGATACCATAGCTAAGCTCACCACCACCTTCCCATAAACAAACTCCAACCCAGAGGAACCATCTTCATCACATTTCTCAACTTCCTCTCTACTCAGTTTTACACTCTCACCTATACCAAACTTTATAGTAAAAGAAACTCCTTCAAAAACTCAAACCTTGTACAAATGCACCTGACAACTAACCAGCAGAATTCCTACAACTATCTGCAACCTTCGTTGCCTACCCCATCAGCGTTCTCCTTAACAGATCTATCCGGGAAACCTGAGTACCACTTGTCTGAAAAAAATCTTATGCTCTTCCACTTCATAAAGGCAGCAATAACTCTGACATCTCCAATTTCTGACTCATCGCTATTCTCTCTCCCATCTCTATAATATTGGGAGAATATGTTCATATTCAACTTCTTAATCATCTGGTTCAAAACCAAATCCTTTCTCCTACTCAGCATGGTTTCAGGCCAGGTCACAGTACTAGCACAGCTCTCATTTCCTTTTATGGACACAGTAAATAGGGCATGTGATGCTGGTCACATTGTCTCCTCACTATTCCTTGACCTCTCTAAGGCCTTCAATATGGTATCCCATCTCCTCCTTATCACCAAACTCACCAACTTAGGCATCTCACCCCAACTCTAAATTGGTTTTCAAACTATCTCAGCAATAGGCAATAATCCATCAAATGGCAACATTCCTTCTCACCTTTCCTTAACATATCAACAGGAGTACCCCAAGAGTCCATTTTAGGCCCCCTCTTATTTACCATATTCATTAATAACTTCCATACCACTCATACTCAAAGCACAGTCATCCAATATGCAGATGATTCTACAATCATCTGCACTGCCAAATCCATATCTGAGTTACAGCTTCTTACCCAAAATGCCTTTACATCAACCGAAATCTGGATGTCCAATAATCATCTCGCTCTAAATCCAAATAAAACTAAACTCTTAATATTCACTTCCCAAAAAACACCCCCCTTAACAGGAATGAATTCTCTGTCCACTCCCAGAACTACACTATAATTGAAGTTGTTCTAAATACTAAGCTGCTAGGCATTATCATAGATGAAAACCTAACATTTGACCTCCATATCCACAACATCAAAAAAACACACAACTATTTCCTTAACCTCACTGCTAAAAAGGCTCTAGCCTCTTCCTTTCTATTACCATCTCTATTATATGGAGCCCTCTATTATATGGAGCCCCTATCCTTACCAACATCCAGTCCTCCTTGGCAATCAAACTTGGTTTATGCTACAATAAGATTGATACATTTGCAACAAATGCTAAATTTTCAGCCCACTACTGTTTATCTTTCCATCAGTTAAAGTGGCTTAAATTAACACATCGTATGGCTTATCTACAATTAACTACTGCACATAAATTTATATATTAACTATCAAGTTGCCCTTCTATCTCTTCTTTATTCACTCCATAACACCCTAACAGACCTCTTTGATCTGAAAACAAACTGCTGCTCAAAGGTGAAAAAACACATCTCTCAGTTGGTCAGATGCTTTACTATTTGCTGTCTCAGAATATTGGAACACCCTCCCACCATCAATCAGAGCCATCAGCAATCCAGCTCTCTTTAAGAAATCCCTCAAACAACACTTCACCTCTCTCTAGCTATGCACGTGCCAATATAATGCAGTCTAAACCCTGACTCCTTCCTCTATACCTCATACCTTATTCTGTATCTACACTTGCACTTCCCCATCTCTCTCTTACAATAACTGATCACATGTACAAGTGTCCCACCTTTCTAACTTATCTGCTGCTCATCCCTAATATCCTTCAAGAGGTTATAATCAAATAACTGATATTCTATTTGTAGAAACCTCATTAACACAGCTAATAATACCATTCAGTGTAAATGTGTGTTCTACATGTAATAATCTGTACTGTTGTGCTCACACTATTTATGTATTTTGAATTTAAATTCTCTGTATTTGTTATCTCATGTATGTATTGTTTAATCCATGTGCAGCTTTTCTCCATGGGACTCTACTGAAAATTGGCTCAACTAGGCCCAATGAACTTTCCCAGTCTGGTGTTCTCCTTCCACTGATAACCTTCCATCAGAATACCTAAAACTAGCAGCTGATGCTATAGGTTATCCTGTCAGCATCCTCATTAATCAGTCTATCTCTGAATCCTATGTCTCAGCTCTAGAAAAAATTGATTATAATTCCTGTGCATGAAGGTGGAAACACCAAAGATCTTTCCAACTATCGGCCTATCTCTATATTCTCACCTTTATCCAAAATCCTAGAAAAATGCATGCATATGTAATTACTGAAGCATCTCATTGACAATAACCTTCTGGCTTGCCTCCAACATGGCTTTTGCCCCAGTTACAGCACTTCTACTGCCTTACTATCATTTACAAGTACTGGTACAAAACTCTAGATGCTGGTCTATCAACTTCAGTCATCCTGATAGACCTTTCCAAAGCTATTGACACAGTATCTCACTCAAAATTATTACAACAGTTCAAAACTCTAAATTGCTCCCATTATATTCTACTTTGGTTTTCCAGCTACCTAAACAATAGAATACAATCTGTCAGGAGGTAAAAAAGCACTCCAAATATCTGATCAATAATACAGGATTCCCCCAAGGATCTATTGTGTGTCCCCTTCTTTTCAATGAGTTTATTAATAACCTTCATACAGCATCCAAAAAAATACCCTCATTCAGTATGCAGACGATTACACTACTGTCGCCTCTTCCAACAACTTCTCTGACCACCTAAGATAACTCAACACTCCCTTTTATCTATTGAATCCTGGTTATATAATGCACAGCTCCTACTGAATCCCAAAAAATCCAAACTCCTACTATTCCTTGCAAAAACAACTTCTCAAGACTTTAAGATATATTCATAAAACCATACTGAAAGTGAAGCAGTGAAGTCACCAAAATTACTTGGCATAGAAATTGATGACTCTTTGTACCAAAGGCAAGCATCCAGTCTGGTGGACCCCAGCCATAAACAAACTCTACAACAAAAGGAGGAAGCTACTACAAGATAGAGCAAAATCCTTAAAAGGTAAGACACCCTTGATCACTAGAAGTAAAAAACTAAGAGCTCTCATAAAATCATCCAAAGCAAATTTCGAGAGAAAAATAGCTAAAGACTCAAAAGACAATCATAAGGCCTTCTTTAGCTATGTTAGAAACCTGGGAGGAAACTCCCAGATATGCTCAGAGCTAGTTCAAAATGATGTGAAGATTACTGATCCTACAGACATTGCCAACATACTGGCTGACAGGTTCAGTGCAAACTTCTCCCCTCCCCAAAGGAGAGATATCTATACCAAACGATTGCAGCCCCCAAACATCTCCAGCGCCCAAGTGAGAACTGCTCTCTCCAAAGCAAAAACACAGCATCCATGGGACCTGATGGTGTCCCCGGCTGTGTGCTCCATGAACTCAATGAGGAATTAAACCCACAGCTAGGACAGCTGTTTAATCAAAGTCTTACCTCTGGATACGCACCCAGGGGTGGCGCACTGCAACTGTGGTACCACTTCACAAAGGCGGTGCCTCCACCGACCCTGGAAATTACCGCCCATTAGCTTGACAAGCCTTATCTGCAAAGCCATGGAGAGGATCATAATGGACCTCATAAATAAAGACATAGGAATTTGCAGACTTTGGATCCAACCCAGTTTGGCTTTGTCAAAGGCAGATCATGCCTTTTAAACTTGGTTGACTTTTTGAAACAGTCACCAAAGCCATTGATGAGGAAAGGCAGTCCATACAGCCTACCTCGATCTGGCTAAGGCCTTCGATACAATACCCCATTCGGGTATCATTGAAAAACTCATCAGCTTAAATGTCAACCCATACATCACAAGATGGGTTGCAAACTGGCTGAGTGACAGAACCCACAGGGTCAGAGCTGCTGGCGCCATGTCAGACTCAAAGCCTGTCACAAGTGGTGTCCCACAGGGCTCAGTCCTGGGCCCACTCTTGTTTGGCATCTACTTTTCCAGTACAAGCAAACACAGGAGGGTTATGGCTGACAAAGTTTGCAGATGACTGCAAACTGGGCCATAGTAGAAAACACATCTGACACAGATATCCTTCAGAAGGGTCTCACAGAAACGGATAACTGGTGCCAGAGCCACGGCCTAAAGTTAAATGCCAAAAATGCATAGTCATACCCTTCGGGAAAAACAAGGTTACCCTAGCTACCAAATAGGTGGCAATCCACTGAGCACAGAAGAAGTTATCAGGGACCTGGGGACCCAGGTTGATAGTAGTCTGTCATTCGACACCCATGTAGCTAAAGTAGTTAGGAAGACCTTCTACATTGCCCACCTTATCATGAAGGGATTCTCATCTAGATCAAGGGAGGTCATAGTCTCCCTTTACTCATCACTCATCAGACCAATGATTGAGTACAATGCCCCATTCGGAATGTATCTGACCCGACACTTGCAGCAGCTGGAGGCCACAAAGTTCCTCACCAAAAGGATAAAGGGTCTCAAAAATCTGTCCTATGCTGCCCGACTGAAAGAACTCCAGCTCTATTCAGTCGCCACTTGCTCAGAGGTGACCTTTGCCTAACATACAAGGCCATGTCAAACCCAGATTTGATGAATATGCTTCACCTCAAAAATCTAGATCCATCAGAGCCACAAGGGCGGGAGACTTAAACCTTGACACGGCTATTAATAGGACGTGCTGGAGGGATAGATTCATCACCCAAAGACTCCCTATGCTGTGGAACAAAATCCCGGTACATGTGAGGCAGAGCACCTCGCTGGCCTTGTTCAAGAGAAATCTTGACCAATGGATGGGAGATCGCAGATATACCCCAGGGATTACCTCAGTGTCACTGCTCGACAGAGGCACAGAAAAATAATGGGTATAGTTCCCCATACTAAAGGGGTGGCCTAAGCCACAAAACGATGGGCTAGGCTTGTAAATGCCCTCGGGCAGATAGCCTAGTATGAACCTATGAACCTATGAACCTATGAACAAGTTCTCCTCTGAGAATCATATTATCAACACAATAAAAAAAAAAACTCATTTTAAACTTGGTAAACTCTATAGACATAAACTATACATGGACAAGCCCACCAGGATAAAACTTGCTAACACTCTGTTACTACATTCCCTCCTGTATGGAAGCCCCATTTTCACCAACCTTTATACTCCATGTCTGAACAAATTACAATCGTGCTACTACAACATAGCTAAATTTACCACTAAAATGCCAACTCACACACATCACTGTCTGGCCATAAAAGAATTGAACTGGTTTGAATTCCCCCACTACCTATCATACACCCAACTTACTCTTGCCCACAAACTAATCAATAATCCTGACAAGTGCCCTTCCCTTCAATATATTCTAGAACCATATAACCCCTTAGAAACCTTTGCTCTAGTAACAAACAACTTCTAAATATAACAAAACACAATAAACATGCTGGACAAAGCCTTTATTCTTACTCCATTGCCAAACTATGGAATACTCTCCCTTTGTCAATCACTCAGTTGGACATTATAAAATCATTTAAATCTACTCTAAAATTACACCACCTTAACCTTTACACCTGCCCATGCACACATATGACTAAGCCACCATGAGTAAAGTTATATGTCCAACTTCTAATCTTTTTTGCCACATACCTACATCTAGCTTCCCCTAGAATTTTCATTACTACCCCTCCTAATACCAATCTCAAGGACTCTAAGTTTTTTCACCTTACTAACTTCTCTTACTTCGAATCTTGAATACCTTTCTGCCAGAAGAAAGAATTTCTCCTCCTTGCATTAAAGATACTTTTCAATCTTTCAAATTGATTGTACACTTTTTACATGTTAAGATGACCAATTTGTAACTCTAGTTGCAATACAAAATCATACTGTTAGTTTATACTAAAAATTAAACATTTCCATGTACTATACTGTACTATACTGTTTGTTACATGATTTAATGTTTTGTGTCTTCCTGGAGCTGTTCTCCCTGGGCCTCCACTGAAAATGGGTGTCTGACCCTGTGGACTATCCCAGTCAACAAATGTCAATAAATTCTGTGGAAAAACAAGGGCAGTTCAAATTATGATTCTGCCACAGATTTTGTATTTTATTATTAATATCTTTGTCCTGGCTACTCACCTGGACCTGAAGTCAATCCAAGAGCTCATTGACTCTGCAGTCTTGGAAGGGGACAGTAGTAGATGAATATCAGTGTCATTAGAAAGCATGGGGGGGGCTAGGTGTTCAATATCTAGCAAAGGATCCCAAATACAATGAATAAAGGGAAATGTAGGACCACAGAGCACAGTTCTAGGAATCCCAAAGGAGTGCCTGGTTCAAATCCAGGAAAACTGTACAAGAATTAGAACACTGACATTGGGCATAGGCCTTATGGGGATTATATGGCACCATCCTGCGGTCATGAGGCCAGGAACCAGAGCATCCCAAAGTAGGTGGATTACCACAGGTATTTATATGGTCTCAGTTAAGAGCACCAGGATCTCCTCAAATTCTAATGAGTAGAGAAGATCTGCTGGAAGGGTTTGCACTGGGTATTTGAGATTGGTTCATCTACACACAGATTCAACAGATTTGGAAAACAAATATCCAAAAATGGCAAACTTCAGTAAAAATAGAGTGAGTATGATATAAAAAGATGTGTGAGATCATAAGGCAGGGGTGTTAAGGTACCTAATGTAAACCAGGTGGTGAAGGCAATGGGTGGTAGACTTGGAGTAGGTCCAGTGGAAGAAGCTATGGAAAATGTAACAACAATTAAGGAAATGGCCAAAATATTATAATCAGTAGGTGAGGATTCTATTTAGATGGCACCTTGTACTGAGTTGTCAATGGAGGATGGGTGTGAAAAGGGACAATTACTGTTGGAGATGGGGACAGGCAGCAGCAGATAACATCCCCCTGTTTTGGGGAGGTCAAAAAATTAGAACCATATGTGAATATATACGACAAAAGACAGGGGAGGGGCTAAAAATTCATGCCAATTTGTAATGGGAAATGGGAATTCTGGTTACTGGAAATCATACACAGGGAAAGGTATACATTAATAAATATTCAGAAGTAGTTAAGGCAAAGGAAGTGCAGCTAAACGCTTAAGTGCTAAGTACTGGAAAAAGTAAGGGATAATTCCATGGAAGGGGATAGCAAATACATTCAGGGCACATCTGAAGAGTATTCTGTATTCTTTTAAATAAACTAGTTAATTCCACTGGCTTCCTCCCCAGTGATGAACATTTTTGGAGAACTTAGGAATACATCCTGATACATGAAACAGGTACTCATTAATAGTGCAGTTTGTAATAATATCATTCTGGATATAATTACATTATGTGTAACACTGGTTTTCTGACTGCTGCACATATTGCAAATAGATTAAATGGAGTGTAGTTTTATTATTTCAAATACGTTTGGATTACTCTAATTTGTAACTACACTTCATTGTTGTTTTGTGTTGCAACTTCAATTTTCAGAAAATGAAACACAAGTTAGTTAAACAAAAAAGGAAGTAAGAATCACACTGTGAGTAGACAAAAGAAAGTTCAGTCAAACTATATAAAAAGCTAGAGCACAGCAGTGCAGTGAAGCAATAAAAATGCATTTGAATTATGGAGGGTTAATCTGTGCAACAAAGCTAAGAATATGCAGCATTCTTGGAAAGCAGAACTTATGTAGCACTAATACAGACCTAGCAATGCAGATCATGCTGGCTAGACTCCTAATGATATAGTGATGAGAGAATATCTCCACATTGGTCCCTATGACTGTTTATGATATGCACAACAGCCGAATATGCACTCATCTTAAGGATACCTCTGAATGAGGCATGGGCAGTTTAAAGCAACATATCCCATTCAAAACAAAGCACAATTCTGTATGTGTTGGTGAGATATGTAGTATGCTTTTTGTGTACTCGAAGAATCAGGAGTGCAAGAAAATATTATCTGATTCAGAAACCCAAAGCAATGTCAGTGTACTGTGAATGTGTCTCATTCAAGGGTGTAGCTAGGCATACTCTTTATATTCCACTGAGTAAAATTTTCTTGTCATTACTTAGGGGTGGGTTGGAGCCAGCAGTACAAAACTAAATTCTCCAGCTATACCCCTACCCTCATTAAGAGTAATATCCATGGTACAGTTGTTATATTACTTAGAGGTGGGTTGGAGAGCAGTAATAATAGCACACAAGTGTTTTTTTTTTAGTCCAAAACTAAACCCTCTGGCTCCACCTATGCTCTTATTAAGAGTAAAACCCATGTTATAGTTGTTATATTACTTAGGTGTGGGTTGGAGAGAAACAATAAGAACACACAAGTGTTTTTTAGTACAAAACTAAACTCTATGGCTCTACCCCTGCTCTCATTAAGAGTAATATCCATGTTGTAGTTGTTTGGAGACGTATTTAGTGCCAGGTAAGACACTATGGGCAAAGCTGCACTGAAGAGGGGGAATCTTACAACATCTAGTTGTGCAGAGAAAAAGAATTGATTATGTTGCAGGACAATGGATGTGTGAACAGGCTGCTTTATCAATTCAGAATATATCTGGCACAAATTCAGTGCTAATCTAGGTAACTGTATAGCATCTTTTCAAAGTATTTATGCCATTGTGATGATGTGAGGTATTGCCAGCTATACCAGTAGAAGTAAGGCAGTGGATGTATAACATATGCCAATATAGTTAGCTAGGGTCTTGTAAGGAATTATATGTAATTTGTATATCAAAGTAATTTATATTGGTGCTTGTGTTGAAAGTGTATTTACAAAGCTGCTTGTGTTAAAAATGTACCAACAGTGGGTCCTGCTGGACACAAAAGAAATACACATGCATTTCAGACTATATTGTGCTAATTGTGAACTAAAAAAACACTTGTGTGTTCTTATTGCTGTTGAAATAACTACATTGTAACAAAGGAAACTGAAAGAGAATAGGTTAATCCCAGTCCAGCTAACTTTGAAAACTAGTTTGAAATTAAATTACCTGGCTTAAGCCATAAAGATTGTATCTTACAATTCTGATTGCAGCCAGAGTAAATATGTCTGTGAAAACCAGGACTAGGAATCCTGCTGTATTGTCCTTAGGGGTGAATTAATTGCTACCCTGGAAGGATGGACGTTTTTGAAATGGTTTTATAGCTTCCAGATACTATTAACACATCTTAGCAAAGCTCTATGTATGTGTATGATGACACATATGTGCAAAGATCCTGGCTCAAATTTCTAGTGAAATGGGTAGTTTGGGAACCAGCGTCAGATGACCAGATGTATGTGATGTCATTCTGTAATCCATCGCTAAAATGACATTTCAATACTAGATGAGACAGAAGTCTGAGTACAATCTGTTTTTGAAACCTGACATGGAAGACCACCTACCCAAGTCATTTTGCCTTGCTCTAGTAAGTGAACTAGGGGGCAGCAATTCTTGAGATCAGTCCGGAAAATATAGTGAGATCAGTTAAGTATTGTTTTTCTGTATCTGTGTGAATCTTTCCATCTGTGTTATTTTTAATATTTCTTGTGCTGAAACTCTGGTGTTTATTGTAAATGGATACTTAGTATTTTCATGTTCTTTTATTATTTATTATTAAATATATTTAAACTTTTCATTATGGCAGGCCTTTTAGAGAATATTTTAACCTTTGAGAGTACTTATATTTATTTGGTGACACTGTGGCTGCTCCTGAAAGCCTTGCTGCATTGGTGAAACATTGCCATTTGTATTAGTATAAATTTTACTCAGTATAATTGGGTAATCTTGTAAAAGCCTTAAAGTAGCTGCATCTGGAGTGTTCTGCTGGTATTATCTACCTTATAGTCTAGGCAGAGGGGGCATATCTGGTAAATCTGTGCCAGCCTTTACCAGGTGTGTGTGTGTGTGTGTGTGTGTGTGTGTGTGTGTGTGTGTGTGTGTGTGTGTGTGTGTAAAATCAAATCTCAAAGAGTGTGTATGTGTCAACTATTTGGAGCAGGGGCACACAGCACTGGTTTCACAGAGAAGGTGGTGGAGGACTTGGCTTGTAACACTCAGCTGAGGACTCAAATCTACAGCTGTGGTCAGTGTTGAGTCTTATTTTCGACCTGGTGACTAAGAGAGAGAGAGAGAGAGAGAGAGAGAAAGAGAGAAACCCATCCCATGGATGGGACAGTGTTCCCTGTGTGTTCTTAAGGGAAATTGTGCTTGATGCCGCGAGCTGCACTTGGAAATACTGTGTTTATCTATTTTTGTTCCAAGTGAATGTCATTCACTGCTGTCAATAGTGAGGATTTAGGCTCCTTGATTAGTGGCCCATAGGAGTGATGTCACAGCCATAACAGCAAAATTTTGAAAGTAGAATGTCAAATGGCTGTACTATTACAAAAGCAGATAGTTTAAATTGACTGTATGGTTTAAAATAAGTGAAAACAAAATATACCACATAAGTTAATTCTATATAGTAAAGCACAATCTTATTTTAAGCATGATTTGTACAGAAATGAAGCCCTTACATTTTCTCATCTGTGGAATTTTGGTCCTGAATCTCTAGATGCGGGATCTGGTTCCCCTACTTCCTTACTTATATAGATCAACTCCTAGGCTGCATGAGCTTAAGAAAAGTGCAGAAGTTAATTTTAACAGAAAAATACAAATGACCCCTATGTATAAGGTCATACAATCTAGGAGTTAAATATACAAATATGGGGCTATGGATGGCAGACTTCCCCTACAGTGGAATGTAGGGGCAGCTACATCTCCCTCTGTTGTTGGACCATCATCATTACCATCATCATCATCATCATTACTGTTAAAAGTATAAATACCATGGAGGATCAATCAATTTGCTAAATGTTTTAAAGAAACAATATACTAATATCCAAATATAGAAAATGGCTCAACATACCAGAGCAGATAAAAAAGTTTTTAATACAAAGCACACAACAAAATAATAGCTCCTTCAGGTAATACCTCTCACTTTCTGGTTCACTCTGAAGCTGAAATGAGAACCAGATGAGTGGAAGTGTTCATTTGTCTTCAGGATCTAACCCTCCATAGTTAACTACAGGGGTGGGGGGGAGTCACTTACAAGACCAAGAACACAATCCTAGACCACATTGTCACTCCTAACTATCACACTAGTGGGTCCAGTCATCAATATTCAGTGGATCAGTATCATATCTCATACATACGCTGGTCTATAAACATATGTATGCAAGGCTGATCAAATACATTTGATCTTTAAAGACAGTTTAGTTTAAAACTAGTAATGCTAACTAACACTTTCCTAAATCTGTGCTCACTATCAGCCAACCTCATGCTACCTCTGTTAAGAGCAGGATGTAACACCTAGGGTGTGCACATTTAACTGCTCTTCAGACTTAATATTCAGTTGAAAATACACACTGTGATTAATAACATCTGTTTTATCCATTAGACAATCAGCAAATCCTAATGACTGAAACTCTGTTAACAAATCAATATTCTTCCTTCATGGAGAATCAATAACTGATGGCTAAGTGTCACTTTCTACCACACACACTATGCTAGAAATTAAAGATGTAATTATTCATATATTTATAACCTGGCAATTATGCACAGAGTACATATTCATTTAAATTAAGTCTGATTATGGTACACACTGAGTAAATAGCTTATAAAACTTGTACACTACATACAGTGGTGAATAATATAAATTTACATTTTGTTTATGGCATCCAAATTAGTTTGTAATTCATTAATGCACAATAAACATAATTGCAGTTTTAGGAAATGTGATCACTGGAGGGAGATGGCTGCTCATGAGTACCAGGATCTGATTCAGCTCTCCCATGATCCTGAATCGGATTAATGCTTTATAAAAATAATTCCAGTTTAAGGGAAACATCATTACTGTTGGTAGCATGTTGCCCATGGTTGCCATCGAGAGCTTAAATGACATCAAAATTCATGGCCTTGATTTAGAAGAAACCCCGTATGACTAAAGCCTATAGTGGGAGACCCAGTGATGAATATGACATCAGATAGGAATTCTGCTGTCCTCCCAGGTACACAAGAATAACCCTACCTTGCTGCAGTTCTATCCCCAGAGATAGTTACAAGAAGCAGTGTCACATACACACACACACACACACACACACACACACACACACACACACACGCACGCACGCACACACATGCAGACAAACACAGTAGATTGACTCCAACAGATCCCAGGCAGAGCAGACATGGAATGCAGTTTTGATCCATTTAGGTAACCCTTCACCATCCTACAGTTAATGGAAGGAGACAATAATAGTTGCAACCCCAGCACAATATAATGAAGCTGTCCTGGAAGCATCCTGATCACCCACATCATAAAGTCTGCATAGTACTTTCTAGTGCTACTATCTCTATAGTCTAAGTGACATATGATCTCTGATAACAATAGTAAGTATATATGTGATAAGTAAACCAGCTGGGCACACAACTACCTATTTTGAAATGGAGTCACAGGCAAACATTTTGGTATGAAAAATAGAAAAATAAATAATCTTACACTTTCAAAGCGACAAAAAAGTGAAATACTAATATATATATATATATATATACGTATAATTTTCTTGGAACGAGATTGTTGTCTGTTTTCTTTAGATAGGTATTTGTATTGTTTATTTGTGTTTTTGAGTTACCGTATTGTTGTTATTATTTGAAAAAAGAAAATTGAAATAAAGAGATTTTGGAAAAAAAAATAACTTCAACCAGATCACATAACAATGGAAAGAGATAAGATTCAGTTACGATTTCAATTAGGTTACAACTTTTCAATAACAAGACTTTAGCAGAGCAACAAAATTAAGATAACTGAAGGGGATGTTTCTACTTTAAAAAGTTTTCCACTATGCCTTATCCTGTCCTGATCCTGGTCTTTTAAATATTTCACAGGAACTACGCTTCATGAACCATGTCAGTGCAGTTCTGCTCTGGATGGGAGGGACTATGAAGCCCATGAGTCAGTTCTCCAAAAGAATCCACTGCAATTCAAGCTGCCTGGGGGCAGAGAAATCTCGATAATGCTGACTTTTCAGCTTCAACTGAAAGGCCACAAATTGTTTCTGACATCTCAAAATTAAACAGTTCTCTCCTTTTATTTATTTATTTATTTATGACTATATATATTTTTTTTCATTCTGTGAAAACTCTCTGTCTGCTGGGCCGCTAAAAGATTAGAAAAATACTGTCCTGAAATTTAAATGTAGTTTACAAAAGGCATGCATGCAAACTCACGTATAAATGTATAAAATATAATGTAATAATATATACCACACACAAACACATATTTATAGGGACTGGCATAATGGTTAAGCCGTTTACTTCACAGACAAGATTCTCACTGAGGTAAATTAGCTAAACTTAAAATGACCCACAAGCGCCGCTAGCCCAGGACTTATCTATGAACCAATATGTACATGAGACACATATTCTATACACATTTATATTGTTAGCTTTCTATTCTAGATGTTTGCTAAATAAATAAACTTTTCAGTAATCATCTAATATTTTTGCAGTAATGGATATTTCTCTCTCTCTCTCTCTCTCTCTATATATATATATATATATATATATATATATATATATATATATATATAAAGAGAGGGAGAGAGCTATAGATATATATATAGATATATACAGCTATATCATGCAAATATACAATCACATACATGTGTGTGTGTGTGTGTGTGTGTGTGTGTGTGTGAGTGATCATATTCATTAATGTCAATTTTCATAACCAATGAACCACATAAAATCAACCATTGGCTTTGATGGATATCAAAAAAAGCACAAACCTCCAGTGACCAAAAAATGAAAGCAAATGCTTTCCTTTTCCAGTCATTAAAAATAAAATCTAAAAATAAAATCTTTAAACCTAACAGCATATACAGACATATTTTGAAAAGTTGTATTTTTAGGGAACAATTTTTATAATATACTGTGTAGGGTTGGAATTAGTGTTAGTGGTAGAAATACCACAACCTTACCTCAGTTGTACACAGCACATTATGAAAAACCTTATTAGCTAACAGGACCACTACAGGAAACACTTAGACATACTATCCAGACATAACAGACACTCACACACAACTGGTGCATGAACCAAAGGCAGGCCGCAGGCTATAGCTGTGCATGGACCAGAAGTAGTAATACCAACAATTCCCCAGCACTCGCTCTCACCTCAATACTAGTTCTGTAGTGAGAAATATACACTACTGAAAAACCAGCAGCAGAATCAGTATAGAATCATCAATTTATTGCAAAATGCAAATATTCCACATGGACAGCCTAAATGATAAGACTAACAGCAAGCAAACAGGTTTCACCATATAGGGGTCCTTAGTGCAAAATAAAACAGGAAGTGACCACATATTCCACCTTTATAGTGCTCATTTAAAACGATAGTGACTGCATTTTATAACAATTTACACAGTATATTATACACCAATTATATAACATTTTTTAACAGTTTTCATTCAGTCCTGGTCTATAAAGTGCCCTTAATTTCAGCGTCTAAGTTCTTTCTTTATAATCCAACATTTTATGTTTTTTAGCAGATGTTAGTCTATCACCAAAAACCCTATCTATACCCACAAAAATTAAATGTGCTCCAGTATGTTCTAAATAATAACATAAAATTGTCATAAAATGCAGTCACTGTCATTATATCACATATTAAGTTGCTGTTTGATCTTAGACATTGTTTTAAATCAACAGTTGATACATTTTTGGACAGTGTGGTTAAGAAAGGGATGATTACTAAGGAATTGGGTGAACAACTAAAGGTGGATGACCCAAAAACATCCTCTTTTTATATTTTGGCAAACATCCATAAGACAATAGTTAATCCCCCTGATGGACCTATTGTTTTCAGCATAGGGTCACTAACTGAACCTCTATCTATATTTTTGGAAACATGGTAAAGACTTTTGTTGCCCTTGATTATGGCTAGGATTAATGATAGTAATGAGTTTTTGCAACTCACGGATGATATTCAGGTTCCAATACATGCATATTTATGCACATTACATGTTCAGTCATTATATACGAGTATCCCACATGTCAGTGGGTTGGCCGCTGTGAAACATTGGTCAGAAATTTCTGGATTGTATAGTGAGATACAAAAATAATTTTTATTGCAAGCATTAGGGTTGATTTTGGAACATAATGCCTTTTTCTACAAGACTGATTGTTTTTTACAGATAAAAGGTACTGCAATTGGTACAAATTTTTCACCGATATATGCAGATCTATTCATGGGGTATGTAGAAGCCAAATGGATATATAACGATTCTAACATATGTAAGCAATTAATTAATATGTGGCGTAGATACCTTGATGATTGTTGG
>NC_056733.1:23086565-23091565 GCF_019279795.1 Protopterus annectens
TGGGAATCTGCCCAGTGCAGGATGCACACATACACACACACACACACACACACACACACACACACACACACACACACACACACACACACACATATGGGCAGTCTGAATTACCAGCAATTTATCTACGGCACATTTTTGTAACATTTGAGAAAATGGGCCTATTATTGAAAACCCACGTGGACACAGTAATAATCTGCTACTAGTGTACAGAAGGTAACTTGACCAAGGAATTAACTGGAGAAACAAAATTTAGCAAGGCAACAATGTTAACTGATAACCCATTGTCTTGTGGGTGTACTAAACAACAGATATTTACAATTTTATGAAATGAAGTCCATCACCATGCATCAGCTAACAAAAATTAAGGTACAAAACCAAATAAGCATGATTTACTGGACACTGGCAATAAATGAGACATTCATGCACATAACACCATTTTTTCCTTTGGCTCAGAAATGATTTTTGAATTAGACCTCTGTTTTGTTTTTTGTGCCTGCTTTGGTTCTTTGTCAATGATGCTGAAGGTAAGAGAGTGAGACCTATGCAGTGAACCAAGTAAAGGGCATATCATAAAAAACTATATTAATTATTTATGTTTCTCACTGGCTTTGCTTGGAACGTTACTCTGCACAGAACTCATGTACTGTAATGTTACTGAGTTAGAAGCAAGATATTTTGTATGACTTCTGCCCTGGAGAATTTTACCCAAGGCAAATAAAAGACTGCTACTAGTTCTTCCATTGTACTTTCTGACCTTGCTTTTCCTGTCATTGTACCTTAACTACTGATGTAGTTTATACACAGCTGCATGCTGACACTGAAAACAGTTGTATGTTTGCTTTGTGCTATCTGTGCTGTCAGCCTCCTAAGGAAGGTACTAAGTCACTATGAAAAGTACCTTGCTTCATGTCTGCCTTCCAAGCACCATGAAAATTCAATCCAGAAGATGCTATCATTCATACAGATCAATGTCATGGAAAGTGACATCTGACCATACCTCTCAACTCTCTCTCATTTTGTAGAACATCCTTGCTTTTTTTCTCATATGTTTGCTCTGTCCATCATAAAATGTAAATGCTCTGATGAGTGTAGTCAGTCAGTAATTACATGAACTAGAGTTACATACTATTTATTGCTCAGAAAATACCTGTTGATACAAACATGTTCTAGTGATTTTTTTAAGTGAATTATGGCACTATTTAAAAATTGCCGCTGATTTTTGGCCTTTATCCCACCATTATGTTGGCATTCTCTCGGCTTGGCTTGGGAGTGGCTTCTGTGCGGAGTCTGCATGTCCTCCTCGCAGTTGGGTAGCATTCGAAAGACATGCATGCGTAAACGGGCATGCCTTCGTTGAAGATTGGGCATCGAGCTGGCACCTCGGCGTTTCATAAAAATCGACTGCCAATCATTAGCGGACCGGAGTTCCACTGTGGCGACCCCTTACCGGGAAAAAGCCGAAAAACAAATAACAACAACTTGTTGGCATTGTCTGGAATTCTTAAGCAAAAAACCTGAGAGGTACGCATCCAAGCTTTCAGTGCAGAAGTTTAGTGCACATCAGGATAAGTAACTGAATGACTGGTATGGATGAAATATTGCAAACCTTTCTGCTGATAAGTATTTAAATACTACAGCCCTGTCTGCTGTACTCACAAATCCTGAAATTGCTTTATGCTGCCTCTTCCAATGGTGAAACCCCCAGCTTCCATTCCTCACCAGTGGAGGTTATTTTAAACCCCTGGGAGGGCAGAGGACTACATCACTTGGGAGGTAAAGATAATGTTGCATTAAATATTCCAAATAGTTATTTTATTGCTACATTTTTGAACATGCTATGATCCTCTGCTTCACACTGAAAGCCATTCCAAGGGCCCCACATCCATTGTCTGGTATACTGCTCCCTCCAATTGCACATCCAGACTCTAACCCATTTTGACAACTGAAGCCAACATGAAATCAAAGGACATCCTGGTGAGATGCTGTCTGACATTTTCCAGGAGTGTTTCTCTTTAAGGCCTACCCCGGTTTACCTAACATCACCAATGTATGATCATATCACAATGGGCAAGGGTATAATGGGAATATGTGACATCCTGACCACCCACAGAAGCTCATCCATGTTCCAGCCCTAATCCATCATTTAGATTACACATTCCTTTGCTCAATCTCCAGTCTCTGCTGGAGATGTCATGGGGAATATCCATGCAACCTCCCTACCTCCCCAGGATTGACACACCTCCATCCATTTCTGCCCCTTAGTTAGTCAGCCAAGTTGCTAAACAATCCTGGACTGGCTGGGACTTCGTCCCTTTATGTCAGGGGAACAACATTTACTGCTGCATTGTTAGTTAATGCTATGCTCCCAGCAGCTGGAGCTAAAGAAGGAAGGGAAGTATGTGATGTGTCCTAATGCTGTGCCATGGCAAGACTTGGCAGCACCAGATTAGAAGGCTGCAGCATACCACTTCCTGTTTTCTGTAAAACTGAAGTTAGCCTAAGAAATAGGAGAAGCCTTTAATGCATGTGCAAACTACTGTCTTACTTCTGCCTGTACAGCACTAAAAAAATCTGATTATTGACAGCTGAACTGGTCTCTACTCTTCCATTCTCTACATCAAAAGGAACTAAGCTGAAATTTGCAAATAAAAATGTCTAGTGAAACCCCTACAATAAGCAAATAAATATATCTGTGCAAAACCAGGCAACAGTATCACAACTATTTCTGTACTCTGTTTTTTTTTGTGGGGGGGGGGGGGGTAGGGACTGCCATATTTTCAGCCTACTCTACCTCCCTACCTTTAGTCTCTTATGTCTAACTAAGTATACAGCTCAGGCTGAGCTCCTAAAATTCAGTAGCTTGATGAAGGAAAAGCATTTTCTCTTCCATTACTACAGTCAGCCAAGTATGTGTATGCCATAACTGCCAACTCAGACATTCTTCTACCAGTCAAAAGTCTAAATCTTTTTCTACCTCTACACAGGCAGATAAAATGCAGATATCATTACAAATAACATAACCAAACTCTGTAAATCATAAAAAGTTACAAAATATCTGATTTAAGAAAAATGCTCTATTCTTCTCAAATAACATTCTCAATACAGATAAAAAAGGATACTGTAACTGTATAGACATGTAGTAGTAAACTTGTAAAGCAATAATACAATCGGTTTTACGCAGCCTACACTGTATGGATTCTGCAGTGCAGTGCAGTTCACTGGGAAAGAGTTCCTGCTGGGAACTACCGATAAATGGCACATATAAGCTGCCTCAGTGAGTGCCCATTATAGCCATAGCCTCTTATGCTCATGCAGAGTCTCACAAAGTATTGCTTGGGGAATATGATTAAACTGGTGACACATATGCATTGCAGAGCTACTACTTTTCAAGTATAGTGCCAAGCCAGAGTGATGCCATTGTAAACAAATAAAGTCTTTTCACATGGGTTAGGCGGTGCCATTATTATGTGACACCTGCACTACTAACCCAGAGACAGCATTTCAATGGGTCTACTTTATTAACTCGAATGTTCAAAAGTTCGAATGCATAAAGATCGACACATATGCATTGAACTCTTAAACGTTCGGAAGTTAATAAAGAAAAAACATACACAGGAAAAAAAAAAAAAGATGTAGGCAGGGGGACAAGCCACCCTGCACCCCCCACACCCCCGCTACTTAAATATACTAACTCTGAGATCGCACTACATTGAAGTAAATGGAATTCTCCACCTATGGAGACTTCCGTTTACAGTTTTTGAAGGCTTGCACTTTCGATGCATATGGTTCGATCCATATGTATTCGCGGTTTTACGCTTTCACGTAAATAAAGTAGACCCCATTTCAACTATTGCATGCTAAAAGGTATTCTGGGGCAAATTCCAATGTCTCTAATATACTGACCAAAGATTCTACCTGTTTTCTGACCATCAGAGGAGGACCCTAGGTAAGTCACAGATAACAATAAGGGTTTCTGCAAGAAAATCTTAGGATGTAAGGTTAAGCTGCTATATTTAATCTTATATAAGTCATATAAGATAGCAATTTGCCCAGGAAGAACATTTAGGACTCAAGATAGTTCCACTGGATAGTGGAATTGCCAATACCGCTCAGTCCTGTAGATATTACCGTAAGTAGTGTGCGTGGATCTGGTAAGTAACAACTTTGTTGTACCCTGTTTTGTGTGTGTGTGAGTGTGCATGCATGTGGCATGGTGTGTGCATGCATGTTTGTGTGTGTGTGTGTGTGTGTGTGTGTGTGTGTGTGTGTGTGTGTGTGTGTGTGTGTGTGTGCGTGTGTATCACATACAAAAATGAACAGATGAGAGTAAACATGACCATCATCATAATATGAGACATATTTTTTGACCATGATCCTTGCTTTCCTGGTTTTACTGCCTGATGACAATGTGTTTATTATCTGGTTATGAATAAGCTGGACAGCATGAAGTCTACAAGTTTAATATTAATATTTTATCTCTGAATGCATTTTTAATGCAGCTTGTTTTTTGCAGGTACAGAGGTGTGAAATGCATTGAGATGGACTATGGCACTGTTTGTGTGCCACTTACAAGAAATGAGTATGGCTATGAGCTGCTAATGGTACTGCAAGTTTGATTTCCACAGCCTTTGTTTGTCTACTGTGTGACTCTAACCAAGTCACTCCAGCAGACAATGCTATTAGTCTGTCCTTGAAAAGGGACAATTGAATTAACTGGGCTGTCCCAGGCTGTTAGCAGCTGTGGAACATACCTGTCTTTAAATTGCTGCACCCTTCACCTAGTCTTCAGTGTTTACTATTTGACTGTGAATCCCAGCACATCTCTTGTAGTTAAATGGCTTACCAAATATAAATATATGTGAGTTTCAAGGGGAAAACAAATTTTACTGCTGTTCATGCTGTCTGTTTTCAATATGAGAATGTTTTTGTTTTGTTTAGAAAATAGCTATCAATGTTTTTGCTATAACATTTGAAATTAAAATGTAAATTAAATCCATAGA
>NC_056733.1:23096565-23121565 GCF_019279795.1 Protopterus annectens
TGCCTTGATATTAAGTATGCAGACTTGTTTTCCTTGCTATTGTCAGTAACCTGACTTGAATTAAAAAAATACCAGTTACATATATCAAATCTAAGCTTGAAGAATAATGTGAACCCAAGTTACTGCCACAGGCTTCAAAATGACTAATCAACACACATCACACTCAGCTATTATCAAAATTATTCAATTTTTATTTTTAAAAATAAGAAAGGTTTGTTAACTGGCTGTAAACAGGCCAGCACTATACCCCTTCTTACGTTGTCTATCAGATAGCCTTAGTGATCATCTTCCCACTTATCTGGTCAGAAAGAAAACAATCCAAACTAAACAACCCATTCTGCTACAAATAAGAAATAAAAAACAAGTTAACCCCTGCAAACTTATAGAGATAATTAAACATGGTAACTGGACACCTTTAAAGCGGCTAAACCTACAAGACGCCATAAATTACTTCAACACTACTTTCCTTTCCATTCTAAACACACACGTACCAAGCAGATATATACATGTTAAATCTAATTATGGCCCAAAGTTAAAAAAAGAAACACTAACTCTCCTCAGCCCTAGAGATAAGGCTTGGTCTTCCTGGAAAACAAATCAGTCACAACTCACATTTCAAACTTATCAGGAAGTTAGGAATTAAGCAAATAAACAAATTAAAACAGACAAGGTTAACTACTACACTGAAATACAAGCCAATCACCACAAAAAGCCACAAAAATTCTGCTCCTCAAACAATATCCTTCTCCCAGGTAAAACATGAACCCCCCTACCACCACCACCACCAATGACTCAGACAATATAGCCACTCAATTTAACAAATATTTTACAGAAACTATCCTAGAACTATCCAAAAATCAGACACCCTCAACAAACAAACCCTCCTTCCCAACACCAAATATCACATCCACCTTCTCACTGCAAACAGTAGCAACTGATACCATCAAAAAACTTCTAAAAAAAATAAAACCAACTACACTAGCTGCAGACAGTCTACCCGCAGAATACTTAAACTAAAAGCAGATGGCATGGCATACCCTATATCAATATTAATCAACAGATCAATAGCTGAACACCAGGTCCCTCCCATCTGGAAAACCACGCAGATCATTCTCCTACATAAAGGTGGCCCATCAGCTGATCTTAACAACTATCGACCAGACTACTTGCTTAATAACAAACTACTAACCGATAACCAACATGGTTTCAGACCATTCCATAGCATGACAACCGCACTATTGTCATTTACTAACATCATCAATTATCACAGGAGCAACAATCATTATGTCTCTTCTATCTTCTTAGACTGTCATAAGCATCTGATATGCTATCCCATACTAACCTACTCTCTCAGATCATTATTTCTGTAATTCCACTCTTGCTTGGTTCAAAGATTACCTCACAGGATGTCAACAAGCAGTCTCATGACAATAAACCCTTTCTCCCCTATTACCAGTTGAACTTGGAGTGCCCCAAGGCTCTATATTAGGCCCACTTCTATTCTCTATATTTACTAATAACCTCCATCTTCCAACCACTCATGCATCACACATCCAATATGCAGACGACTCAACTGTGATTTGTTCTGCACCCTCCCTACTAGAACTTCAGACACTAACTCAAAAAGCCTTTCATGCTGAGTCCAGGCTAACAAATGCTAATTTAATCTTAAACCCTAAAAAAAAAAAAAAAACTATTAGTCTTCTCTCCTAACAAAACTGCTCCCTCCTCTAACACGTTCTACATTACCTCCCATAACAATACCTTCATAACCCCCTCACAGCACACTAAACTACTGGGAATAGAAATTGACCATACACTTAAATCTGATATTCATATTTCTCACACAGTTAGAAAAGTACACAAAAGACTTGGTACCCTATATAGGAACAAACACTATTTCACTAAAAATACCAAAATAGCCATTGTCCAAACCCACTTATTCTCTGCCTTACTTTATGTAGTCCCATTCTCACTAAACTTAAGAAATCTGAATTACAAAACTTAAAACCTGCTACAATAAAGTAACAAGATTTGCCCCAAATTCACTAGCTAGATCTCACCATTACCTAGCACACAAGCACATCAGCTGGTTAGAGCTTCCCCAACTCCTACACTACATACAGCTGTCAATGGCCCACAAAATCCTCTCAGAGCCTGAAAAAATACCGGCCCTACAAACTCTTCTTCAACACTATGCTACCACTAGACCACTCCAATCCACCAACAGAAACCACATAAAAACCTATATATCCAAAAATCAAGCATTAGTTTCCCTCATTTCAAACTACACAGGCAAACTCTGGAATGTGTTGCCAGCAAATCTTACCTACTTACCATCCCTAACACTATTTAAACCATCCTTAAAAAACTATCTCCTTAGCAAATGGATCTGCCCTTGCACTACCCCAGGCTGACAACTACCTATTCACTCTCCACAATCACCCCTCCAACACATCTACACACTTGCACAATCTCTCATACAATTCCTTTTCTACCGCACATCTACCACCCTACACAATCTACCACTGAGATACTTAATAAGAAGATAGTATATCACTAACTCTTGGTTGTTCGATATTTTCTTTAATATTTTGTAAATATGAACCACTCTTTGCAGCCTGGATGCAAGATCGAACACACTATATGATTTTTTGCTACTACTATGATGTAAAGCCTCTCTCTGTGAGTCTTTTTTCCAAACATGTATAAAATGCCACTAATGTCCTGCTGTTTGTATAACATTAGATTGACACTACAATATACATTATTGGCACTTAGCCTTGATTTGTACAGAGTACATTATTATTATTATTTATTGACATTTGTTAACCGGGAAAGTCCACTGGGTCAGAAACTGATTTTCAGTGGCGGCATGGGGAGAAAAGCTCCACAGTACACTTAAAATATATTTATACAATACATTTATACAATAAAAAATAAAAACAATGTAAAAACAGACATTGTTGACAATGATTAGATATGCATTTAACAAATATTTATAATACAGCAAGTATTTGAGGCAAATATAGAGCAAGTTAATCATTTCATAAGGGTTAATACAGAAAATGTTACATATGAAGAAACAGGGTGGACATTTGTTGCATTTTGCACATCTTAGAAGTTAGAAGTTAGTAAATATGTATTTTAGGGTGACTTGTTTGTGTGTCAGGTACACAATGGGATTATCTAGGTAGTGAGATTTTAACACAGTTTTCAAGGTTATAGCGTGGTCAATTTGGGTTATGCGCGATGGTAGGTTGTTCCATAAATTTGCAATACTCTGGGAATACAGACATTTTCCTGCCCTTTTGTTTGGTTTAGTTATGATTAGTAGGTTCTTGTTGGAGGATCTTAGAGTTCTGATAGGAATATATATCTATGTATAATTAGATACATCTATGTATTAAGTTCAGAATATTCCTACTAAGCATTTGTTGACTTGTATTATACATTTTTGTTCCTCATTTTTGTATTTTACTGTTCTAATTTGAGCTTTTCTCCCCGGGCCTCTGCTGAAAAAGGGTATGTGGCCAGTCGGACTTTCCCAGTAAACAAATGTAAAATAAATAAATAATAAAGAATAAAGAAAGTTGCCTGACAGTGTAGTGAACTGACACAGCAATATTTCAGGTCATAAAACAGCTCTCCATGTGTACGCTCTGTGGAATATTTCAGGTCACACAACCCATCAGTAAATCTAAATGAAAACTCCAGCCAAGCTGGAACTTCCACTGAGTGACCTCTCAAACCTCTTGTATCAGAGGCACATGGGATATATGCAAATGACCCTTATGAACATCAAGTGTTTCAGCAGGGAAAGGGCAAAAATGCCATTTACTGCATGTTATTGTTTTAATACTTGTAAGATGCAGTTATGTCACACTTGATTACGCATTAGGTTCCCCTGACAGTGTGGGTCACAGTTAACTACAGTTTCAGAAGATAGTTTGACCACCTTCAGTAAAAGATTATGTTCTGTGTCTAATCTCCTAAGATGCAATTATACAGTATTTAGCAGAATAAGATACTGTAAAGAATCACAATGCACATGAAAAATGATAAATTCCACATTCTATAATATGGCACTGACAACAAGAAAAACAACAACACTAGCAGCTAATTTCTAAAGAAGTTACCCAAACTTACCTAAATTGCAAAGGTATTTTAAAGTAATTAACTCCTATTTACTGCAAATGGGATGCCTCTCAACTGCCCAGAACTGAACAAAATGTCCATATATTTCTTACATATTTTTGGTGTGTTCCTCATTAAAAGTTGTAATATTCTAGCAATTCAAAGATTAAAGACACTAAATAATAACAGACATTTGAATTTCAGAATTTGTATCCTTCAGGAAATGCATGGTAATAGAAATCCTGTTATTCACACTTTCTAAGTTTTTAAGAGCAATATTTAAAATGTGTCACTGACTTTGGGCCTTTACTGTCCCTTTATTTTTGGATTTGCTCACAATTTTTGTATTAAGAATTTAAGAGGTATGGCAAAGGTTATTCACCTCTTATCTCATAAAGAGTTCTGCAAGATGTTGTTCACCATTCCAAGGCCTAGCAAAAAGGGTTTGCCAGCAAAAGAAGATCCCCATGCAAGATATGGTTTTATAGCCAGTGAAACCTCACAGACTACTGTCAAAATGACATCCACAGATATATAAATAGCACCATATAGAAAGCTGTATCCATCAATCCCCTGAACATGCAACAAAGATTCCAGCTTATAGCCTGCACTATACTCTCACACAAGAAACCTGGGTCATGAACAAAGTAGCCCCTTCCATTGGAAGAAAGGACAGGCACTGAAGAATGTCAATTTTCTCACTATGAAGGCACTCAGTCCTCTAAGATGGGATCAGAGATGAATTCTCCCAATTTGTGGTAACCCCCCCCCCAGGGAGTACAAGCTTAGGGGCCTAGTCAGCTAAAAACTCATACAGAATGCAGAGAGGACAATCCAGAGCTTATCTAAACTATCCTTTCTTGGTTTGTGATTTACTCTGGAGTTGACTGGTAAGAAAAGTTTTATTTGGATTTATATTTTATTTTTTATTCGAATTTATATTTTATTTTTTACCACTGTTTTTCACTGTTTCTATGAAGGAAGGGGTAGCTTGTAGACAAGAATATTTACTTTGATTTACATTTTGTTGCTTTACCTTTAATTTTCGCTGTTGGTTGTTAGAAAGGGATAGGTTTTAGACAGGCAAGCTCTAGCCATCCCAAGGGAGCTAGTCAGCTATAAATTCACACAGATTGCAGAAAGGACAATCCAGAGCTTATTGAAACAATCCTGTCTTATTTGGTGATTTATTGATCTTTACTGTTAAAAAGAAGTGTGACTGCGCGCAATAGTGAGCAGAAGCGACTGCAAGCATTAATGTGTGACTTAAAGGAGTTATAGCTTTTGTCTGACTTTCAAAACTTGCACACTCAGAACAACAACCTTACCTTACTTAACTTTAGTATTTAGCAGTATATTTTTTGTATAATTTTTCTCAAAGAATTGGATTTAAGTTCTCTTACATTTCTGTGGTTACTGATTTTGGTTATTCTTTTCTTTTATAAGTTTTTGTTTGGAGCCAAATATGGATTCCGTAAAGGAGTATGCCATTAATGATTTGTTAAAGCACAATATCTTGTAGAATGTAATAAATGCTATGCACATTTAAAGGTAACAGCCGATACCACTGGTGATCTGTCTTCCTCATGTAAAAAGTTGGATGATTTGCTTACCATTACTAGAAGGAAATCTAGACTTATTGACAATGATCGCACTTGTGCAATTGGCAAGGCTTGGAGAACTGTTGCTAAATATATTAATGACTGCACTGGTGAGATAAATAATGTTAGGCAAAAAGTAAATAGAACACATTTAGGAAATAATGCCCCTGACAACTTTGGAATTCTGTATGCAAGTATTCAGCAGTCTGAGGATTCAGAGTGTTTAGAAAGAAACAAAAAGAAAGAAAGGAAGAAGCCCACAACAAATAACAAGAAAGAAAAAGAAAGTAATAAATGGCTGTAAAGTAAAGAAAATATGTGCTAAAAAGCACACCGATTTAATACACAGATTACAGGAAATGATAACATTTTTCTACTGGAAAACCTTCCGTTTACAGAAGAAAGCACAGTTTTTCCAAAGAGAAGGTAAAAAAAGAGGCAATGGGCAGGTGAAAAAGAAGAAGAAATCAAAACTAAACATAGAAGGATTGAAGAACATTACTGTAAAAGAAGAAGAGAAAGATAGATGTTGACTACATGGCTCAAGCTGCTTCTGTACAAAGCCAGCTGGATGAGAATTGTGCACTTGCAAATGTAATAAGCAATGAAAACAGTGGGATTAATAAGACTAATGGTGATGACGATCATTCCTTTGTAACAACTGATAGACCAGATATTACTGGATTAGGAGTCATAGACTCTTCAGATCTAGTCAGAAAAGATATTCTTGTAATTGGAGATTCTGTTATTAGAGGAACTGATACTTACATTTGCAGACAAGAAAATGAACATCATATCATGTTATGCTTGCCAGGAGCATAATTTGAAGATGTGAGATAAGCCTTGGAACATGTTAATGTAAAGAAGTACAGATACATTTTTATTCATGTTGTTAAAAAAATCTCATCCATAAGGACTCTCAGACTGTTAGTAGGGAACTTACACCGCCCTTAGGTAATATACTTGTACTGGTGTTAGGACATATTTTTCACAAATCACATACAGAAAGGATGGTTAGGTCACCATGAATGAAAAGATATTTTGGGTAAATACTAAAAAATGGAAATGTGTAGAGCATCCAAGCCTAGTTTTGGGCACGTGTTCAGACAGAATGGCATACTTTTGTCAAGATCAGGGAAGAAAATTTCTGCAGCAGACATTTTGCAGTATTTGTCAAACACTGGATAGGAATTTGCCATGTTGAAAATGTAACAGTTCACAGATAACAAGATTTGATGCATCTCTGATGGTTGTTAATGCTAGGAGCATTAATAATAAAGATTTTTTATTGGATAATTTACTAGGTTTCCACAAGTTTGATGCTATTATTGTTTGTGAAACATGGTTAAAGAACAATGATTGGAAATCAGTTCTGTCAGGGTATAAATGTTTTTACTGTAACAGATATTCTAAAAAAATCAGGTGGAGGTGTTATGATAGGGAGTAAAGTTAGTTATGAGACCTGTGATTATTACATGTTGAGTGATAACAAATACTATAGATTCTGTGATAAAGACAACATTGGAACATATCACAATTGTTATAGTGTATACACCACCAAACTCAAGTACTGATGAACTAGAGGAATTCATACATTTCTTGCATGAAATGCAGGAGGGAAGAATACCATTAGCTGGGGACTTAAATTTACCAGAAACAGATGGGAATAATATTGATTTAATAATATTAGTAAGGAAATTATTTACAACATATGTTCAGGGACAACAATTGCTTCAGACTGTAAAAAGAAATACCAGGGAATAAAACATACTAGACACTGTTTGTGTTCCTAAAGAAATATATATATGTATATATATATATATATATATATATATATATATATATATATATATATATAATATATATATATATATATATATATATATATATATTTTACATTGTTAAATGTTTATATTGTATCTATACTTGTACTGACTTGTAATTTCATTGTACGCTATTTATTATGTTTCACTGTCTTAGTTTATAATACCTGTATCTCTATGCAACTTGAAACCTTTTATGCTATTGTATTACTATGTTCATTGGAGCTTTTCTCCCAGGGTCTCCACTGAAAAAGGACTTCTTCTCCAGTGGACATTACCCGGTAAAGAAATGTAAATAAATAAATAATAACATAAGATACATGATTAAAGTGAGAGACAAAAAAATATAAGAAACTGAAGAGAGTTTGAACTAAAACTTTGAAAACTGAAATAAACAATCTGGACAAACAAATTCAGCATAGTGTGAAACAAGACCAAGGAAAATTTGAAGAACATTTATATAAAGATATTGAGCATAACAGGAAACCTTTTTTATAAATATATAAGATATGGAAGAAGTAAAGACATACAAATGGATACACTGTGTGTAGATTCTAAAATTTATTCTCAGACACAAGAGATTATAGATACATTTACAAAATCTTATGCAAAACAGTTTGGATCAACAAAGAGGGTGCTAAGTTGTCCTAGCGACATCCAGGTAACTGCAGAAATGGGAATCAAGTTAGATTATATTGAAAAAAACACTGTGCAAACGGGAACCAAGCAAAGCACTGGGAGAAGACAGAAATAGCAATAATGACATAAGAATATTTCAGCATGAACTTACAGTACCACTGTATTTATTATTTACTAGGTCATATAAATATGGGGAGAGTCCTCAAGATTTAAGACATGTGCTTATTAAACCTGTCTTTAAGGGAAAGGGGAATAGGACAAACCCAGAGTCATATAGAAACTTAAGTCTACTTTCATGTTGTAAAAAAATAATGGAGAAGGTAATATTGGATAAGTTATTGTCAGAACTGGATAGGTTAGGACTTGAAACCATATACCAACATGCATATGTTGAAAATAAATCTATTACCACCTGTAATATGATGTTGTATAACAATATAATAACCTCTATGAATGAAAAAATTGTGCTGTGATGTAGTTTATAATGATTTAACTTCAGCATTTGACAGGGTCATAAGCAAAACACTGATCAATAAACTACAACAACTAGTTGTCAAAGTACTCTTGATATGATAGATAGATGTATGGCTTATAAATTGGGCATGGCAAGTATCATACAGCAATTGGACAGGTTAAATTCTTGGTTACAGTCAGGGTGTCCCTCATGGCTCTGTCTTGGGGCCTTACTTGTTTAGATTGTATTTTTCTTACATACCTTTTCATCTGAGGTGTTCTATAGCATATATCCAGATGACCTGAAATTGGGTAAAATGATTACATGTGTTATGGATTAGGCATGTCTGCAAAGGAACTTGACTAAATTGACCATTTGGGCACAGAAGAATAATATGCTGATAAATACATCAAAAACGAAACATAAGAGATTTTGGAGACATAAATTGAAAAGTGAATATTTAATACAGCACACAGTGATTAAAACTGTAGATTCATTTAAGGACCTGAATATATGGACAGATCTATCTTTGAGTTTTTCTACTCATATCAGCCTATTGGTTAATGATAGTTATAGAACTATAGGTTGTATAAAATGATTTGTAAAGTCTAGGAAATCAGAAATGATGAAGCCATTGTTTGTTAGCTGCATTAGACCCAAACTTGAGTATGGAATAACAATATGGAAACCTTAAGAAAATAAGCATGAGTAAACTGGAAAAATTATAGCAGAAATATAGGTATCTATGGATGTAAAAATTTAAGTTATAATGAAAGACTATCTGCACTTGTACAGTGTCTCTTACAGATATCTAAGTGGAGATCTTATTCAGGTATATAGGGCATTTAGAAACAAATATTTCTGGGAATGTTTGGGGTTATTAAAAAGTGCTAGAGAATCATCAGACAACCTATGTAGAAGATTCTATAGGAATGAGAAGTGCACTAATTGGTTCTATGACAGAACAGCTGATGCATGGAACAGACTACCAAATTGCATTAAAGCAAGTACTAGTTTAGATATTTTTAAGAGTAGCCTGGACACTTATTATGAGAACAAGTGTTTTGCTATATTGGTAGGCTAGAAGGGCATTCATGCCCGCGCTTGAAATATTTGTATGTATGTATTATGTATGTCAGCATAACAGCTCCTAGAACAGGGTTGCTACCAGAAGGTCCTTTAATGGGAGCATCAAGAGACAGATATCCAAGTAGGGTACTGCATTGTGTAAGATTATGCTCAACAAGGTTTTAAGGTTGAATGTAACTTTGCTACAAATATGCAACATAAATAAGGAATAAGGTAAAAGCTTGCTTAAATGCAGAAACAGTGTTTAGTAATATGTGATTAGCATCCATACTAAATGACTGTGGCTTAAAAAAATAAGGAACTTGCTTATGAGTGTATTGCACACACATCAAGAAAGCTGACTTCTTACAGACATGACAAGAATGTAATTTGCTTTCTTTAAAGAAGTGACAATAGGACATGTTTTTCTAAGAAAGTTTAAAAATATGCTTTTCTAATCCACAAGGTGTTTCCTTGAAGACAGTTTACTTATCAGCATTTGCACAAGAACAGATGTGTCAGCATTTGCATCATGAAGGCAGTATCTTTCCAAAACCAAGTGGGAGTGCTTAACTAAAAATATATATAAATTTTGTATTAAATCCAGTTATGTTAGGGGTACTGGTAGGGACACATTTTTCCTGAGGTAAATGTTATATCTCTCACATCATCTGTACTATATGAGAAGTAAAGTAGAACATCTTCTGAAGCTGTAACAGAAGTACATGTGGTTTATTATAAAAGTTATTGGTTACTGCTCTTAAAGACAGGCGCTGCAAAGTATATTCTCTCATCAGTGTATATTCTGCAAGTTTCTATATGCAACAGACTGTGAATGCAACTATAACCAGACTTTGATTTCAGCAGAATCTAGCCAGCAAGACTGAATGTCTTAAGAAGACTTCAAATCCATCACAGTAAGCATCAGAGTAACAGCACAGTGATTTGGCACATTAAAATTAATTTTCAATGGTGAGCCAGCCAGGCCTTCTTGACAATACTCTTTCAGGGGGCGGGGGGAAACAGGTATTAGTGCATTAGAAATATTGGTAAACAGATTAAACCAGACAGCATAAGATATTTTACAAGTTGCTAATACCTATCATTCTAGTTATTATTGTATTATTTAGTATTAAATTGTATTTACAACCCGTTAAACTGTAAAACTATACAAGAGATGACTTAAAATTGCTTTATTAAAGCTATACAAGAGCGAGTAAAGATATGTAAAAATTGAGCAAGAATGGTCATTATTTTTAATATGTTTTTGGCAAGAGAATGTTGGTATGCAAAAAGCATAGTTACCTCTGGTGGCAATTTCACTAGATACTTCTAAAGAAACATAAGAATTGTCCAAGATTTTGCTTGATGTTAATGTTACTAAATTTGTGAAATTGGACTACATGTACTTTACAGTCTCTTTATGTAAAGAATTCAGTACAAATGAAATTAATGTCTAGTAGTAATTTGTCCAAGTTGTAATATTATCACTAATTTTAAGTTGGAATCTTATTGGTTACCCCAGTTAAAGGAAAATTAAATATTGTATTCATACATCTAATAGACTAATATGTACATAACATTCTCTAGTATATACATCATTTTTTTTTAATCCTCAGGTATTAAATATACTGAAATAATTGCATTCAAATATTTATTATCTAAGCCCAGTTCAGTACTTTACCAAGAGCAGTTCAGAGACATGACCACAATGTTATGGTTAAAATGACATTTAAACTGTATATTTTCAGCAGTGTATAAATGCTTGGAGTAGCACATAGACTAATATCTATAAGAGATAAAACTATCTGTAATCTTTTGATGTAAAATAATTAATAAAAGTAAAGATTTAATTCAACAGGTGCAAAGAGTTAATAAAAGAGTACTAAGTCATAAATTAAACTCTGTGATTGCAAAAGAATAAATGAATCAAGTTAAAAAATAAAACTAAAGCAGACACAGCCCATAACTGATGAAATATTTTCACAAAATGGTTTGCAAAAGAAAAAGTTGTTAAATATATTCAGTTTTAGTAGTAATACTTGATATCATTGTATTAACTATGTAAAATTGCATTTTGACTTGTGTATTAAAAGAAGACTATAATGTGATCAAAAATGCATATCAGTATAAAGTGTTTTGAGTATTTTTTAAATAAAAAGAGGGAATTGTAAGATTATGTTCACAAGGTTTTAAGGTTGAATGTAACTTTGTTACAAATATGCAACATAAATAAGGAATAAGATAAAGCTTGCTTAAATGCAGAAACATAGTTTAGTAATATGTGATAAGCATCCATACTAAATGACTGTGTCTTAAAAAAATAAGGAACTTGCTTATGAGTGTATTACACACACATCAAGAAATCTGACTTCTTACACACATGACAAGAATGTAATTTACTTTCTTTAAAGGACTGACAATAGGACATGTTTTTCTAAGAAAGTTTAAAAATATGCTTTTCTAATCCCCAAGGCATTTCCTTGAAGACAAGTTTAAATTTGTCATCAAGGCAGTATCTTTCCAAAACCAAGAGGGAGTGCTTAACTAAAAAATATATATAAATTCTGTATTAAATCAAGTCATGTTAGGGGTACTGGTAGGGACACATTTGTCCTGAGGTAAATGTTATATCTCCTCACATCATCTGTACTATATGGGAAGTAAAGTAGAATATATTCTGAAGCTATAACATAAGTATGTGTGGTTTATTATAAAAGTTATTGGTTACTGCAAAGTGTATTCTCTCATCAGTGTATATTCTGCAAGTTTCTGTATGCAACAGACTGTGAATGCAACTATAACCAGACTTTGATTTCAGCAGAATCCAGCCAGCAAGACTGAGTGTCTTAAGAAGACTTCAAATCCATCACAGTAAGCATCAGAGTAACAGGACAGTGCTTTGGCACATTAAAATTAATTTTTTCACATGGCAACTCTTCTTCTGCATGGCTTTAGTCACCATTGCTAATACCTTGATAAAACTTTGGGTGTTGAGGAAAACCCAATGGCTGGAGTAAGACTAGAGAGTCATCTTGGTAATAGGGAGTCCTAGACTGTAGTGAGGCCTACTTTAGCTAATCTGAAGACTTGTTTGGGCCAAAGGGATGCTAGACTATGTGTTGCCTGAAAGCTTTTCTCTAAAAATTCTAGAAATGTTCTCTTTTCCTGTGGTTGATTAGATTTGGAGAAGGGAAAGAAAAATGAGGGAAGGGACCAAAATTTCATTTTCTTTGGAAACAGCCTCCCTTCATATCTCTCAGCCTCTTAGTATAAAAAATCCTAACAAAGCCAAAAATAATGGGAGGGAAAAACCCCAAAAATAGGAACAAATTTTAAGTATTGCTCCCATAAACTTGTAAAGATGTTACAATAAAAGGTCTTCTGTTACCATAGATTTTATGAATGATATGGAGTCTGAAACATCAATGCTTGTCATTATTTAGTGATTTCAGTCCTTACCTATTTTCCACAAAAATCCAGAAAATCACACATTTATGAGGAACAGACAAAAATATGAGGCAAAAATCTGGACATTGTGACAATCTGGATAGTTGAGAGGTATGCCTACTTTGTCCTTATGAGGTCATTCACTACATCACAAGAGTCATGAATGTAGATCATTAACCCTTTAAACACTTTCCACTTAGGATGCTTTTGATAAGCTCCTGTGCAGGCACATACTAGAGCATATGGACCTTGTTACTGTGTTAATACAATCCAAATTACAGTGAGTCATGTGCTATCCTATTGTAGAAGCTACATACAGTCTTGATCAGATCCTCCTTAAGCTGAGATGCAATAAACTCTTTAAGCTTTTTCAAGGCCTGATCCCAGTTAAGCTAACTCT
This sequence comes from Protopterus annectens, assembly GCF_019279795.1. Taxonomy (NCBI): domain Eukaryota; kingdom Metazoa; phylum Chordata; order Ceratodontiformes; family Protopteridae; genus Protopterus; species Protopterus annectens. Next base: position 23,110,138 of record NC_056733.1, read on the forward strand.
CATTTGGACACATGAGATTAATAGTTTGTAAATGAAGAATAAATAATGCAGATGAGCAAATTATCTTTTCACACATATCCAGTGTTTTAGAGTATTTGTCTAGTGTCATGGTAACAAACTGTTGTAGTTTCTATGGCCAGTAGTGGACTAAAGAGATAACATTAAAGTCCAGCCTTAGGATGCCTGTTGAAGAACTTTCTCCATTCAGGAAAGATTGCTTTAAAGGGCATCCTTTAAAGAAGATGAATTAGGGTACTGCCTTGGTATTGGATGTCATTATAGATAACTCTGGCATGTGTGGGATAGCCCAGATGTTTTATCTCTTCTCCTTCTTACCCAGATATGGATTAAAGTATTCAGGAGAAAGAAATGGGCATTTAAGATCAGTCCACAGAGGAAGTCATGAATCATAAGATCTCTCCAAAAGAAAGATTACCCAGATGGCAACATGAGGGTGGAGAGAGAGATCCTAGAAGTGTTTATCCAAAACTGACTAATTTAAAATCAGCTTGACCCCACAGCTTTAATGACACTCATTTTGAAGACAACAGAACGCAATAAAATAATACATAATACAAGATATATAAATAGCATATAATAAATGTGGTGGCTTTGTCTCCTTTATCCTCTTTATTATATGCTATTAAATACATGCCTTGTCAATTTTTAAAAAGAGTAAAACTTGCACTGTCAGTAAAATGCCTATCAGTGAATCAAAAGTCAATGGATTATTTTGTAATTAGCTAACATTAAAAAAAGAAAAGAACGGTTCTGGGGGGTGTGGCAAGGATGGAGACGGAGTAGTAGCACATGAAGGAGCCCTAAAAGAGACTGTTTTGCACTGACAGGAAAAAGTAAGTAAAACCAAGTAAAACTGAACCAGATAAGTCTAGACAGTAATAAAACATCATATGCTGTTTTTGTTAGTGAAGAAAATAATTTAAAAGAAGCAGAAACATTCCTGTGAGTTTCTGAAGAATCTGAGAAAAGAGCTTGGGAAAGTCAAACTGTCACAAGGAGAGTCTTCAGAAAAGATGTGTAACTACTGCTTATATCAATGCATGAATTAAAAATAAAGAGATAATTACTTGAAACAAAGTAGATAATTTACAGCAAAACTATACAAAACTAAATGAACTGTTAAGTAATATAACATATTGGCATGACACACAGATATAAAAAGTCAAAACATGTCACAGGAGCATGATAGATAAGTTACAGAAGAGCAACATCAAACAGAATTTCTATTAACACAAAATACACAACGGAGAACTTTGAAAACAGTGACACAAAATAACATCGGAATGTTTGGAGTACTAGAGAATTTCAAAGGAAATGACATGGTAAACCTTTTAACAATATGGATTCCCGCAACACTCAAACTGACTGAAAGCCTGTTTTTGGCACTGAAAGGTCTCAAAGAGTTAAAAAAAACTGTACAATAGGCAAAAGAAAGACCAGGATCCATAAATGTTAAATTTATATCATAGTCAGCAAGGAACTGGTATTTGAAATCTACAGAGAACAGCCCTCCAATAAAACTTGAAACAAATACTGTAAGATTTGATAATAACTCTACAGTGAAACAACAGAAAAATATGAAAGTACTTATGTACAAACTTTGAGAAAAATAATGTAACAGCTCACCTCATTTTTGTAACAAAAACAAAAACAAGAGCAACAAATAAATGCAGTTGGAGATGCAAACTAAAACATTTAGTTCACTAGAAGTGCAGCTAGGTATGTACAACACAACAAACTGGTAGCAGAAAGTGAGTCAATTAAATGCACACAATCAATACCTAAGAAAATAAAATGATGAAATGATAAGGGAATTGGAATGCAGTGGCATGAAAGAAAATAAAAAAACAGGCACCGTCATTCCAACACACAAAGGTGGCAAAGAAAAATAAGCAAAACACAGACTGTTAGACTATAAGATTTAGCAGAAAAATAGGAAAGCACTGCAAGTTAGCGATATGCTTGAAATCTAGCGAAATAGCTCAGAAATTAAGTATTTTTGGCAGCAAACTCTTGGAAGTTAAAATAATTATTTTACAAACAAAATTCCCACTTGCCAAAACATTGCCTTCAGATACAGAGGTAAGCCATTCTATTATATAAATATATTGTATAATAATATGTTGATAATGGTTTATAGGTTAAAGCAATTTAATCATACAATTAAACTTATATTAACGCCATGATATATGGCACAGGATATGCCAAACAGCATTTTTGCCCAGAAATGAATGTTTTTGACTGTTCCTTTTCTGATAGTAACATTTTCAAAATATTATTTTCCAAAGCACTCTGCCAATGGCAACTGAACAGTAAACTTTAACCTCAGTGTTGTCAACTTAAGGAAAGCATGCACAGGCTTTAATGGAAGTATCAGCTTGTGTGCACAAAGATGCATTGTTTAAAGTCTATGGACACAATGCACATTATCTCTCAGCCAATGTCATTGAGAGATAAACTAAATTTATTTGCCAGGGTTTAATAAAAACATTTATAATTGTTTTTAATTACAAATAGGTAAAATTAATTTGGAATGAAAGTAAAATCAGCCACAATCTACTTATGAATATGAACAAATCAGTTTAACTGATAATAAGGGTCTATATTAGATCATCAACAAAGCCGTTAATTGAATGGCTTTATACTTAATAATGCCGATAACAGAAGTGTGTTTTGTGAGACTGAGGTACAGTAAAGTTTGGAAAATTTGCCCTTTCCTCAGTGTAGTGTGATCTCAGAGTTGGCATATATAATTAGTGGGGGTTGTGAGTTCTTTTACTGGCATTTTTGATTATAAAGCCATTCAATTAATGGCTTTGTTGATGTTTCAGTACAGACCCAATGATGACTAGCTTCATATATAATCTAATCATTTTCTATGCAATAAATATTGATATTATAAAATAATAAGAGACATATTAAGATGGTGGTGCTTAGTCTCACAGCTTGCATGGATAACTTTGGTGGAAAGGTAGTTGGGGAAAATATGAGACAGTCATGTTTTGCTATGTCCATGACTTAAATATGACAGTTTATGAAAGATGTGACTTAATACTTTCACCTCAGAAATCAATCAGGACATTAATTGGAATGACAACACAAGCAGTACATTCTGAGGGGAAACATACCAATAAAACATGTTCCTGACAGCATAAACATTCTATACAAAACAGATGTGGAGAACATGTATTGTCTTGCAAGCTTCACTTTGTCAAATGGTGAGGAAGACAAAAACAGGAATTAGAAATGTCAAATATACTTTAGCATTTTTCTTCCTATAAATCAAGAATTACAGCGATTTCATACACAATAACTGTTCTGCTAGATTACCCATTTTAAAATATATATATATCTGTATATACAAGAATTGGGTGGCACAGTGGTACAGCGCATAGCACTGCTGCCCATTCCAAAGACATGCAGTAAGTGGACTGGACACTCTACTGGCCCTGGATGTGAGTGTGTGTGTGTGTGTGAGTGTGTGACCCAGTAAAACCGTAAAACTGCTATGTAACAACGAGTGCCTGGAGGGGCACTTGTTACTCCATGTGTTGAATGTATGGACAAAACTGAGTGAGAGAGAGAGAAAAGCAAGAATTACTTGTTATACTGGTGAATATGTAATTAACCAATAATGCTCAGGTATAGAAGGTTTCATATAATCTCACAACTTGTGTAGACTCATTGGACAAAATATTCTTGAAGACTCAACTGATTAGTGAATTTATCAGGCAAAAATGTTTTTAATATGTTTCTGACTTAAAAAGAACAATTCACAAAAAATTTAATTTAATCACATCTCCTTATAAATAAATTAGGGCATTAATTTGAGAATTAACACAAGCAGTGCATTCTGATGAGAAAAATATGTCCACAAAAATATATCTGGTAGTATGAATATTCCATAAAAAGCAGATGTTTAGAGAAACTCTTCCCTTGTAAGCAACATCTTATCAAAAGGTGAGAAATAAGCCTAACCAATTTCCTTCAAAGGTAAAAATCAAACCCTGTACTATGTGTCTTTGAGGAAAACACCTTAACCATTACGCCAATCCAAAGAGCACATATGAAATCCAAACACAATCTGAAACTTTGAGTTTTTCTTGATAGCATAAGGAACAGCCATTTCATATACACCAACAGTTTGGCTAGATGACCTGTTTTAAAGTATAAAGGGACCCCACATAATCAATTTATGTATGTAGGAACTAATTGTTGTTCTTATGCATCTGTGGCTACCTCACAGAGATCTATAATGAGAATGCTCAGTCATGCATTTAATTTAACACAGTACTGATTAACGCATATGCTTTACATAAACCTTGCCTTAAAGCTAAACCAAATCTTTATTTTGAATACTGAGCAGTAGCACTAAGAACAGAGGTGTGATTCAGGGAAAATATAGTGAATAGTGCAATTTTTCTAAAAATACAAAGAATAACTATGTGATGACATGCTAAAATGCCATGTTGTACCTCAAAAGTCAACTAGAATGTTATATGAAATGGTAATATAAGTTCTTTACTTTGTTGCGGGTACCAAATTATTATGAAAGAAATGACAGTTGAAGTGAGAGGCTAATTTGAAATGTTTTTGGCAAGATTGTTTGATAAGCATTCAATTTAATATTTTATATATATATATATATATATATATATATATATATATATATATACTTTTTTTAGAATATCATGCAGTGTTTTCCCTTTCTGAGAGAGATGGGGAGAGGGTAATATTATTATTATTATATAGCTAAGATAATGGAAAGATGCATACACAAACAATTTCTTAACTACCTTCTTCAAAACAAACTTCTAGCTGACTGTCAACATGGTTTCAGGCCTCACCATAGCACTACAACTGCCCTCCTTTCCTTTGCTGACTCCATTAATAATAATCGAAATAATAATCATTTCTCATCTGCACTATTCATAGACCTATCAAAAGCTTTTGATATGGTTAACCATAATATACTTCTTGAAAAACTCAACCTCTTCTCTCTAAGCTCACATTCTTTACAGTGGTTTAGAAGCTATCTCGAAAACAGGCAACAAGCAGTGCTTTGGGAGAACAACCTATCATCCCTACTCCCAGTAAATGTAGGTGTTCCACAAGGATCAATCCTTGGACCCCTTCTTTTCTCATTATTTATTAATGACCTTTATTTGAATGTGCCACAAGTGACCTGCATCCAATATGCAGACGACTCGACTTTGATCTGCTCTGCTATAGATGTTTCCTCCCTCCAATCCATTACCCAAACAGCTTTCCATAACATTGAAAAGTGGTTTATGCAACACTGCCTCCTCCTTAACCCCCAAAAAACTAAGCTTCTTCTCTTTACTCCTACTAATAAATCTCCTACACCATTCTTCACTATCTCCTCAAATAATTCTACCTGTATGAACCCCAATATGACCACTCGACTATTAGGTGTAACCATTGACAACCATCTTAACTTTGATGACCAAATTAACGCTACTATTAAAGCTGTTAAAAAAATTGGGACACTCTACAGAATTAAACCCTTCCTTAACCCAGCAGCTAGAAAAACCATTGCACAGACCCACCTGCTTTCCACCCTTTTTTATGCTTCAGCTATATTTACTACCTTATCTAAAACCAACATTACCAAACTCTCTACCTGCTATAATAGTATAGCTAGAGTCATAAATGCTACTCCCCTTAGAACTCACCACTGTCAAAACCTCAAACAACTAAATTGGCTAGAGCTAAAAAACCACTTACTCTACCAACAATTACTTGTCATTCATAACACCCTTCACTTCCCTGATAATACTCCTAGCCTGGCTAAACTGATTTCTCCTTATAAAAACCTAGCCACACTTCGCTCTGCCAATAAACTCCTAGTATCCTCAACTAAATCATACAATAAAGCTGGGGATGCGTTATTTTCAAATTCCATAGGTAAACACTGGAATCTACTCCCTCAAGAAATAGCTACTCAAGAGTCTACCTCTCTATTCAAAAGACATATCAAAGAACATCTTAAAACTCAATGGCTATGTCCTTGTACTAATCCCGACTGAAAGTAAGTCTCAATACACCTTATTTGTCTTCCCGTCCCATTACTGAGCTCCTATCTGACACTTTCTAGTGCTGAGAGTTGCATCTCAAAATATGCCTTCTATTATTTTAAACTTCAGTATTTTATTTTTATTTTTAATTTGTGTAACTTGACTTATAAGTATTTACATCGTTTTCGTAATTCTCTCTTGTACCTTGTATATTTTTATGAATAATAATTTTTTTTTCTTTGTTAAATATCATTGTTATTTTTACCTGTACTGGAGCTTTTCTCCCCGGGCCTCTGCTGTAAACGGATATATGTCCAGTTAGACTAGCCCGGTCAACAAATGTAAAATAAATAAATAAAATAAAATAATTATTATTATTACTATTATTACTTTTTTGAAGGGGAAAAGTGTGACAAATGCAGTGACCATACATAATTCAAAAGAACCGAACACAATATTAATTTTTACATCCAAGTCTTTCTATAATAACTCAGGTGCATATAATGACAAGGAGTATACCTGAATTAACTCCACGGAATAGAGTATTACATACAATTAACAAACTAATAAACAAATAACCAGCCTATCATTTATGAATTGTTACTGAAGAGAGATTAAGGGAAAGAAAACGTTGGTGTTTGCTTGCTTCCCCATGTTATACCTTTTATAAGAACATATTATTGTATACCAATACAATGATGTTTTCTACATTTGATATATCAGCTTTCGTTGAAGTACTAGTACAACAATATTAAATAGTAAAACATCATTACAGATGTTTTCTGTACATCTATGCCTTGCATCGATATTCCAAATTACTTGCATTGTTCCTTTCTTCTTCTTGCTCCCATCCCACATTTCCTTCCCCTACCACCCTTTTAATCTCTCTCACACACACACACACACACACACACACACACACACACACACACGCGTGCGCGCGCGTGCGTGAGCGAGCATACGCACACATTCTATCTCTTTCCCTTATCTAACTCCTCCCTCCTTTTAAACTTTGTGTGTAATACATATAAAACACTATAATTTATGTTAGTGTTGAGAATATTTCAGTATAAAAAAATGATACAATGAGATAATAGACATACAACAAAAAGTTATTGCCAAAGAAATAAAGTAGTTATAGGTATAGTGAATTCCTTAAGTAAAAATGTAAACAAAAAATGGTTGATCATAAAAATGGCATACTCTTATTTATTTATTTAAACATTTCTTTACCGGGAAAGTCCGACTGGACACAGGTCCATTTTCAGTGTTGGCCAGGGGACAAAAGCTCCAACAATATGAAAAACAAACAAACAAACATTATACCACAAGAAAATTATAGAGTGCAGGTCAGCAATGAAAGTACACATTGCAAATATAAATAACCAAAAGAGATGACACCTTAGCAATTTTAACAAAATGTGTACATAAAGGAGTATATGGTATTATATAAACTGGACTAGGAAGCACAGTATGATATTTCTGAGGAAGACTTGAAATGATTTGAGGTAAAAGAGTAAGTATATATATATAGGGAAGGAAGAAGGCATAATAGGATAGTACTTTAAAGTGCCGATCTAAAGAAAGTCAGAGGGTGTGTATAAAAATTGGAGAATATAGAGTTAGTCAGGTGGGTAGCAAGAGCAAAGCCAGGATTTTTCTGAGTAAATAGAAGTTTTTTTAAATTGTACTATGGCGCAGGTGGAAATGATGGAAGTGGGTAGTTTATTTCATATTTTTGGAATGATGTTAGAGAATAAGGATTCTCCAGCTGAGCTGTTAGCTTTGGTGGATTTAACTACTAGTTTGCCACTGGAATGGAGTGTTCTAGTGGTGGTGTATGGTTGTATGAGATCTTGAAGGGCTGGGGTTTTATCTGGTTCATGGAGTATTTTATGGGTGAAGGTTAGTTGCTTGTATTGGAGGAGCTGAGGAAGTTCTAGCCAGTTTAGTTGTCTAAGGGATGTGCAATGGTGTGTTTTGTAGGGGGAGTTTGTAGCGAATTTGGTGATTTTATTGTAACATGAGTCTAGTTTAGTAAGGTCTGATTTGTGTAGGTTGGTTAGTATAGGGGAGGTGTAGAGCAGGGGTGACAGGAGGTGTGTCCGGCAATGGTAGCTTTTGTAGATCTGGTTAAAAATTTCTTGTTTCTGTAAAGGAGGCCTCATTTTTTATGAACTTTTTTGATAGTTTGGGCTATGTGGATATCAAATTTTAGATTGCTGTCAATTTTGACCCCTAGCAGTTTGGAATGTGTCACACGAGTGATAATAGTTTTGTTTTTGGACTCTAGGGAAAACTGGGAGTGTTGTAGGTGTTCTTGAGGGGTAGAAGTGGAGGAGTTTGGTTTTATTTGGGTTTAGAATGTGGTGAGAATTGGTAAGCCAGGATTCTACTGATAGAAATGAGTTCTGCGTTATGGTGTGGAGATCCTGTATGGTGAGGGCAGAGCATATGAGGGTAGAGTAATCTGCATATTGTATCACAGATGCTTGGTGAGTGGTGGTGTGGAGTTGGTTGGCAAAGAGGGAGATCAATAGTGGTCCTAAGATTGAGCCTTGTGGGACACCTAGGGAGACTAGGAGGAGAGTAGACATGTGATGTTGCCACAGTACTCTTGAAGAAATGAAAACTTGCATCATATAATATTAGTCCCAGATGTTTGCACAAGCTGGTCAATATGCTAAAAATATTAAATATATTAAATAAAATCTAATCAGATTAGTACTAGTAAGTGCTTTTAAAGTAGTAGAAATAAAATAGAGAAAAAAGGTAAAAGCATAAGCAATTTAGATAAATTATGAAAACAGAAAAGAATTAAAGTAATGAAATGGAGCCAGAAAATAAACAAATACAACTCTTTTTGAACAATAATATACATAAGAGGTGATCTAAATATGCAAAGCATGTATTAGATCAGAAATTTTGCAATAAAGAAATTAAACTAAATCTCTAGATACAGAGGATTAATTCTAGACATTTATAAGTTATTTCCTGCTAAAGTTGTACAATTACTAATAGTTATATATACACACTAAATTTCGAAATAACAGAGCCTAGAGATATTCCTTAATAGAGTCAATATTAAAAACAGAGATGATCCTGTCATTCAATGATACTGTGAGATGTAGATTATAAGACGTTTATTTGTGTATTTGTTCATAGAATAAAAAATAAAATCTCACACTCACATGAATATCAAGTAGTTGTTGTCAAAAGACAAGTTGAGGGCAATATTAACAGAATAACACTAATAAATTACATAAGAAAGAAAAATGAAGGGTTTAGATATAGAAAAAACATGTCATACTATAAATTGGTATTATTTACTTATGTTATTACAATTATAACTTTCTCCAAACATTCATAGAATTATTGGAGACTCATTAATGATAATAAAGCCTATGTTAAATTAAGCCCTTATCTCAATGAAGCAGTAACATTAAATGAGTCATTAAACAAGGATGCCCACTGTTGCCCATACATTTTCTTTAGCTATGGAATTTTCAGCAAATATTAGAAGTAGAAGTAATGTGAATATAATGGGTTTAAAAATAAACTCATCAATGATATTACTCTACTCAGCTGAAACTGTAAGAACACTTATCAACAGTGAATCTTTCTTTAAAGAAGCACAGGATTAAAAGCTTTTGTGATATCTCAAAACTGACATTTAATAGCAATAAAATAATTGTCTTTATGAATCCAAAAGCAAAATACCCCAAAGTATCCAAAATATATAATGCAGATACTGTTGAAAAATAAATTACAATAAGCTTGACATCAACCATAGAAAAATATAATAGAAATAAACATAAGTAAAGCAGTACAACAACTATCTAAGATTAATAAGCTAGAAAGAATAATGTTAACCTTCTTGTGGTATCTTAATAAGCCAGGAATAGCGACAAAATATATTTAATATGGAATAATGAAATGTTAAGATTTCCGGTAATGTAACTAGTCTTTTTTTAATTACTATATATTGGTTGAACAGTGAATATAAGGCTGGTTGGACAAAATACATTATAGCTATGTAATGCTAATGAATATGAAATAACCAGTGAAAGGAAAAGTGATATTCAATAATTCAACAAGTTTTGGTTATTAATATTAAATTACCTTCACTATAACATAACTTTAAACAGCTACAGAATACACTAAAGACTCTTAAAAAACTACATACTTTAATGCATCAACTTTAAAAAGCTGGTAAGTCACTATATTTCCACCAGGAGAAAATAAAGGCTTATTAGAAGCAGCAAACTAAAACCTATTGTTACAATTTAGAGAAAAAGAACTCTTAGTTTGGTGCAATTGAATGGCAGGAGAAAATATTAAAACTGAGACAATAATATGGAAAATAATACACCAAAGGGAGTTGGCTAACCGTACAAGTCATAAGAGAATACATATTAAAGGGAACTCAATGGTTTTCAAATTCTACCTTAAAAGAATACCCATACTTATTAGAGTACATAAATAAGCAATTTTATGTAGGCAGCAATAATAAACCTATTTTATCTAATTTATATAAAATTATAAAAGAGCAAGCTTTATAATCGGTAGATAATTATTGGACAAAAATACTTAAAATGTAAAACTGGAATCTTCTTTAAAAGAAAAAAAATAATGTTAACATCAGTTAAGTATACTACAACCTCATTATTTTGAGGAATATATACATGGGATATGGAACATTTTATATTCCTCTTAAGATAGTTGGAGCCACTAAAAAATAAACATAGTTGTATATGATGGAGATGTAGAAAAAATGTTGATGCAGATTGGGAACAATTTTGTTGAATGTCAAAACATGAACATTATTTGAAAAAAATAAAAGTATTTTGCCAAACATTATTGATAGACTATTTTAATATTACTAAAAAAAGATTTTATGATAGATCACTGTTACAGTAATGCTGCTGAATAGGATGTAATCTGCCATGGATACTGCATGTTCAGCCAACGTACCAAAGCTCAGGTGCTCCTTCCCTGGGCACTATACATCTGACCTTAGACCTAGGTGTGAGGACTGTGTGCTGGTATATACAGGCTCCAAAAGCCTCTGTGCAGATAATCCTGGAAGGAAGGCATCATTCCCTCAGTCTGCCAAGCCATTTAAAAAGAAACAGATTGTCTTTGCTAGTGAAAGCTAATTTATTTTTTGGGGACCCTCCTTCATGTTTTTAATTATAATTCTATATTTTTAATGTCATCAAAGAGAGAGGCAAATTCCTACAAAGACAAACATTTCCAGTGTCTCTTTTGCTTTGGACACAAATATAACATTAGGGAATAAACCATTTGTCAGGCTTTCCTATCAAGTACTTTGTGGGCCCTTCTGTTTTTTCTGAAGATTTACTTAG
>NC_056733.1:23126565-23191565 GCF_019279795.1 Protopterus annectens
AAACATCATGGTTCAACAGAACCAATCAGATAAAAGAAATCCTCAAAATACGACACCGAGAAACTCTGAAAGTGCTTTCTCATTAAAGCCAAAAGCTGTGTGGTTCTGTAAGAGATGGTTTGATTCCTTCATGTTTAATTACAGTCTTTGGCATCCCTATCTGCAGGATGCGCCCCTACTTTACAGATGATATCCTTCAACCTTAAAGTGGAGTCAGTGTAATGAAATGTGAAGATGATACCTGCTCTCTCCTGATCCTCAATGACTACAGAAAAAATGTTTGTAACACCCAGTTAATTACCCAGTCTAAAAGTTTTGTGTGAGATATAGTTTAATGCTGAAATAGGGTCTTAGATTACAAATCTGCTGCAATGCCACGCAGAATGGAAATTCAGACAAGGATGTGCTCTCATGAAAAATAAACAGAATAGGGGAAATGTGACCTCAGAGAATCAGTGAATTCACCTGGTTGGATGCTAAACCCAATTTTAATTATCGATTGAAGAATGGACCCAAAAGCAGGAATGATAGACATTGTATATTCATAATGTAAAAATGAATGAGCATACCTCTCAACTGTACAGATTTTCACAGAATGTTCAGATTTTGGCCTAATACTTTTGGTCTGTTCCTTATAAAAACTGTGTTTTTGACAAATCACTGGGATGATTTAAGGGTTAAAGTCAATAAATAATGACAATCATTTGAGTTTCAGACATATCCTTCAGAAAATGTATGGCAACACAAATCCTGTTATTCTAGCAACTTTCTAAGTTTATAACAGCAATATTTAAAATATGTCCATATTTTTGGGTTTTTGTCCCCCCTTTTTGTCAGGCTTTGTCCAGATTTCTTGCAGTAAGAGGTTGAGAGGTATGTGTGTGAGCATACTTAACATAATATTAGACTGGTGTGATTTCTGCTGCAGGAAATCACTTTATAATAAGAATTAGCAAAATGAGGGTGTCAAATCTCGACTCTGATCTTTTTAGTAATAATCCTTATGGAACATGGGTGCAGACTCGTGCTTTGTCTGGTAGACAAAACCAGTTTGAAAGAGAGAGAGAAAAACACCCCATTTTTTTTTTCTTTCTTTCTTTGAAGATACCTATGAAGTTGCCTGTATGCCAATAAGTATTCCTAAGGGAGTTTAAAGGAGTTTTCTTTCTTAGATCTGTCTATGCAAAGCAAACAAAGATAAATATAATGTAATACACCTCCAAACAGCTGAATAAAGAAAGTAAAAAACTGTAACAATGGTTATGCCAAAACTCCAGAAGAACCCATGTAGACTGCAACTGCTATAACCCACATGACAGAGAGAAACCACAAGATTCTAAAAGTGTGCAGGACATGGGGGGGGGATGCATGCTGTACTACTCAGTCCAGTAATATAAAACAAGAAGCAGTGAAGTTCCTTAACACTGAATTTGATACTTTGACTCCCAGCAATGGGTGGATACTCTATAACAAGGTTTGCAGAACAACTGAAGCAAATCTTGCTCTCCACCAGCAATGCATATCTTTCTGGCAATAATTTGTAACTGAGTGACTGGATGTTCCAGGAGCAGTCTCAAAAACACTTGGGAAGATAATTTATTAAGGAATTTTGTGGTGACAGCTGTACAAAACAGAGTTCCCAGTCAGGTTTTCATTGCATTTTTCATACCCAAAATAATACATTTAACCAAGTATGTGGAAGGGGACAGCTTCATAAAAGAGAAAGGTTGACTTATTTTCAAAAATAGCATAAACAGCTCATCAGAATGCTACAGTGGTGTTTAGACCTCTCAGTATAGTCCCTGTGTTTTGTGTGTAGATGCAATCAGTAGAGAGAATTATTTTACTATTGTTCTCCACTTTTTGGAAAAATGCTATGAACCATATCAAACAATTCAAATAAACTTAAGAAAAAATGTCAAGCATCTATGATGGACTGGGGCTCGTTTTGGATTAATTTCTCTGATGTGCACAGTCTGAGAGTCAAGATATGCTACAAAGCCCCTGCACCCATTGTTGAAATAAGCAAACAACTGAAGGCAAATGAATCAGTGAACTGTGGGCATAAAGAAGGAATTATTACACTCACACTGCCCTTGAAAATTCTATGATGTCTGTTAAAGTGGTAAGGCCTACAGTTCAGAAATCCTGTTGGATGAGATTACTTCAACTAAGAAAAGTTCTTTCCAGAAATCTAGGGTCTACTGAAATGCGGGTTTTATAGGAGGCAAAGTTCATTTTTCAGTTAGTAAGTACAAGTCTTAAGAAGGAACTACAACATGTTTTGGAGGTCTCAGATGAATGATTCATTTCAAAAAGTGTTTCACAACAACCTGCAAGAGGTTATAAATAGTTGTACAGATTTACAGCTAAATATTGTAGACAAATGTACATTAATGGAAGACTAAGATTACATAAAGTCAGCATTTTTAAGGTAGCAACATAGTGCAGAATCTGAAATTCTAAACTGGAAGCTGGACCTACTCATTTGTTTATCCCAATGGGAAAATATGGTACATATAGATAAGTTTAATTTCTAGGTGGTTTGGCCTTTTAGCTACATTTAGAATATATAACATCTTAAAAATTATAATATCAATGGTCACCATCAAGTTGGCATAACTGAGGCTCTCAGACTGTGAGTCCTAAGACTGGTGGTAGAACTGTGCCTTTTTGTTGTGTAAAACAGCTTTCCAAAAATGAGAAGGGTCACTGTCTGATCGGTGTTAAGGTGATCCATGGTTGGCCTCATTAGCATGGGGCTTTTAGAATGAGATTGTTTTCTTCTAGTTTAATCTTAATAAGAAGTTTAGAATTAAAACGATTGCAGGCATACAGTAGATCTTGGCTCCATACCACAGAAAACAGCATATATTACCCATGCTTGGCAACAGAAAAGCAGTAGCCTGAAGGAAACCAAGGAAGATGGTGATTCAGATGATAAGCAACAGACTAACAGAGTAAGATGGCCTTACCTTTTGGTACTCAGTTCTCTGCTGATAGTTAATAAAAAATAATAAATAAATGAATAGCGGAAGGCAACTGGAATGCACGAAAAACTTTAATATGAAATTAACACTCTATAACAAAAAAGAGAAATTTCTTAAAATCCGGGCATGATAAACTATGTACAAAAAGTGCATTGGTTAATTTTTTATTTTTGATGTCCCTGTTATGTTCTGCTATTCTTTCTTTCAGTTTTCTTATGGTCTTTCCTACATAGAATGCCTAACAAGACAGGCATATAGCCACATAAACCACTAATTTTGTATTACAATTCACATGACCCGGACACCTTATAGTACGATGATATCCCTTAACTGTGACATAGGGCCCGTCCCTAATAAATCTACATAACCTACAAAAATTTGAGGTTAGATGTGAACTCCTATAGGTCTCACCTCAGCAGGTACTGCAGCAAAGCATTTTCTCCTACTTTGTCACCAAAGCCCGGAATTCCTACCTACTTGCATTAGAACAGCTACAGCTTACCAATCCTTCATACTCTGTCTAAAAAGACAACCTAAAAAGGAATGTCTCTGCTGTTGCTCTACATCAGGATAACCATATACTGTCTTACTTCAAACTCAAATCTACTTTTGACCCCTTACCCATGAAAACATTCCTATCAAATCTCTCTTAGTGTTCATATAAACATTCTGTTCTTCATAATTCCCCTAACTCTCCTTAAACCTACAAAAATGGGGTGGCGTAAGCCACAAAACTATGGGCTAGGCTTGTAAATGCCCTTGGGCAGATAGCCTAGTATGAACCTATAAATCCACATTTGCTCATTTGTGAATCTTTAAACCTGGTCACACTTTCATAATAATCTTTTAGATTTCTACCCCTACTAAAAACTACTACTGGCTTGGAGCCTATTTCGTCTAAAATTTCACTTTGTTTGTTAAAAACATTGTCCCATACTTCACTTATAATGTTTTTTATCTTGTATGCATTGTTACTATATGGCAGTATCATAACATTAGTTCTCTGGCCATTGTTGTGATTGTGTGTACCTCTGTTTAACAATCCATATTTTAATATTGGCTGGTAATCGGTATGTCTCTTTTTTGAGATAAAAAACATTATAAGTGAAGTATGGGACAATGTTTTTAACAAACAAAGTGAAATTTTAGACAAAATAGGCTCCAAGCCAGTAGTAGTTTTTACTAGGGGTAGAAATCTAAAAGATTATTATGAAAGTGTGACCAGGTTTAAAGATTCACAAATGAGCAAATGTGGATTTTGTAGGTTATGTAGATTTATTAGGGACGGGCCCTATGTCACATTTAAGGGATATCATCGTACTATAAGGTGTCCGGGTCATGTGAATTGTAATACAAAATTAGTGGTTTATGTGGCTATATGCCTGTCTTGTCAGGCATTCTATGTAGGAAAGACCATAAGAAAACTGAAAGAAAGAATAGCAGAACATAACAGGGACATCAAAAATAAAAAATTAACCAATGCACTTTTTGTACATAGTTTATCATGCCCGGATTTTAAGAAATTTCTCTTTTTTGTTATAGAGTGTTAATTTCATATTAAAGTTTTTCGTGCATTCCAGTTGCCTTCCGCTATTCATTTATTTTTTATTAGTTGTTTCATTTTTCGTTAGTTTCTGTGGTCTCTGCTGATAGTTTCCCGATTTATCTATTTTCCATGCAAAGGCGGCCAAGATGCATCTTCTAGCAATGTCTGAGTGCTTTTTGAAAAGGAATATAAACAGCCTGAAGCATTATGCTCTTCAGAGCCACCTGCTCTAAGATTATCATTGCTGGTCTGTAGAGGGAGAGATATACGTTTGGGAATGCTTTAGTTGATATGCCATATTATGTTTTTGTAGACCTGTCAATCTGCAGAGTTCTTACTCTCAGGATTTATTTCAATCTTAAACAAAGAAGAGAAGAGACTGTTCTAACACACCCCATTACCCAAAGCTCAAATTAAATGCTATAACATTTTGTAGCTCTAGAGGTAATGCCTGGTGCATATACAGGAGGACAGCATTAAAGTTTTGTATGAAAGCTCACAGGCCTAGATGGTTGACCAGCATCACTTTGAGGCTAACATTTTGCTCCTTCTTGGATGGAGACCACCTGCCTATACTGAAGTCCAGAAATGGGCTCCTCTAAATAAATCTGAGGAGCATGTCATGAATTTCAGGTTTGGCACTGATAAAGCAAACAGCAGCCCTTGGCTGATGGCACTTTGGTTAGACCACAGAAGTTATCTCACAACGGCTGATATGGATCCAGATATTTATATACAAACCACAGGCAGGGAACTTCTGACTCTAATAACTGCAGAGGCATCGATACATCTTTCTCATGTGTATACTAGCACTGAGGAACATTAGGATAGAGGTTATGCTGAAGCCCAGAAACTTTGGGAATAACCTTATAGCTACTTTTTTTCTGTTTTGAAACATAGCTACTTGTTTCTGTTTTGAAACATGAAAAACAAAGTCCATCATCAGATGCAACATGATGAGACAGGCCTATCATGAAAAACTTGTTACTCAGAATAGCCTTATAAATGTATTAGTAATAAAGAGGAGAAAGTCTGTATTTTTTAAAGACTGGGTGAGACACCCACCATCTGGATGCAATGTGCAATTTGCCATACAGCACTATTCAAGTTTTGATGAGAGTAGTTCTGAAATGGGCAGACATCCATTTGAGGTTAGATGTGAACTCCTATAGGTCTCACCTCAGCAGGTACTGCAGCAAAGCATTTTCTCCTACTTTGTCACCAAAGCCCGGAATTCCTACCTACTTGCATTAGAACAGCTACAGCTTACCAATCCTTCATACTCTGTCTAAAAAGACAACCTAAAAAGGAATGTCTCTGCTGTTGCTCTACATCAGGATAACCATATACTGTCTTACTTCAAACTCAAATCTACTTTTGACCCCTTATCCATGAAAACATTCCTATCAAATCTCTCTTAGTGTCCATATAAACATTCTGTTCTTCATAATTCCCCTAACTCTCCTTAAACTCTAATATATCCCATAAAACCTCATCTCTGTGCTTCGTACTTCGATGAAAGCTCTATATCATAACTTCCATCTGTCTCTAACATATACTTAAGACCATGCTAGATAAAATTTGGGTTCACTGCATTCAACATAACTCTCTTCTCAAAACACTTAGGCTTCATGTCTACCTTCACTAGTATATCTGAAACTAAACATTCCCATAACAATCTTATCTCTCATGTGAACAACGTATTTCATTCTATCACACCTACCATGTTGCCAATCAATCAAGTAAATATTTGACTCTACGTTTGTAAATATTTGACTCTGTATATTGTGGTTTCAAATGTAATTTTGTATTTATTGTTACAAATGTACATTTTCTATGTATTGCAATGTGAAATGTGATCTAAACTTGCTTTTCACCCAGAACCTGTGCTGAAAATGGGTACAGACCCAGACAGACTAACCTGGTAAACAAATGTCAAAGAAATAAATAAATACATTTTGGATTCACTATATGTGTTGAAGAAAAGGCCTAATGGCAGGTTAACAAACTGGTAGTGGGAGTCCCACACATAAAATTTGGGAAACTGCCTGTAAGCCCTGTGAAAGGAGATGCATAATGTAAGCTTCTTGTATGCCCCTAGTCCTTATAAATGTAGATAAAAAAGGAAGTAAGGTTTTCACTGCTTTAAATTTTAATTTTTCAGCTTGATAAAGTTGTTCACCTTCATGAGATCTAAAATAAACCTCCACCAACCTCCCATGTCCAGGAAGAATACAAAATTGAATCCATTTCCTTGTTCTATCAAAGGGCTGGCAGTAGTGTAGTAGTATTCAACTGTCCAAGCAGTGGTTAAATTAAAGGTAGAGGCAAGTAGGTTTAACTTCCTTGATTAGCTGGAATAAGGCCGTATGAAAAGATTTGTACAAAACTTTGTGATACTCTGGTATTGGCACTACCTCTGATCCACTAGTCAGATGTTATTGGAAAGCATCATGTTGAAAACTATGCAAAGCTTCCTCTTATGGGCTGGGGTAGTAGCTGAAATGAAAATGACAGTGGGGAAGAATATCACGGATTATTGCCCTCAGTGTTATTCTGTTGAGGGAGTCATTTGCATTACTCTTTCTGGGAGATGGACAGGTGGGGGTTGGTATAGCAGTTAAGCTGCTAACCTCACAAATGTAAGGTACAGGGTTTGATTCTCATCTTTGGAAGAGAAATTGGCTAGGCTTAAAAAGGCACAAAAGGGCAGCTATCCTAGTACTTACTTACCTTACCTATGAATTTCTAGGCCTGCTGCTAAATTACTTGGCAGTGTTTATTTTTCCTGTGCTAATGTTATTTGGCTTGCTGATGACAGAAAACCATCACTTTCATGAAAAACTTCTGGAATTGTAGAGACTGAGGGATATAATATATACTTAACATTTCCATGGTCTTGCCTATGTCATTTAGTTTGTATAGCATATTTTATGAAGGAGCACTATATACACAATAAAAAAACGACTGGTTTATTAGGAATTGCAGCTTTCCTGGCAGTAATGAAAACTGACAGACTAGGAGGCCAGCTCATCCCAATTTGCCATTGAAGTTAATGTTTCTCATATCGGTATCCTGATGTGGAAGGCTAGAACTCCCTTTGGTATGCCTCTACATACATGGGTCACAGCTCAGAATCTCAAAAGTAACTTTTGCTGACAGGCATGGAAATGTATTTTTTCATGGAGGGCACACCCCACAAACCCAGTGTTGGGACTCTGTCTTCCATGTATTTCTTAACAATTACACCAATCTCTGAGGCTAGTGTATCTCAGATGGGAAAAATATGTCAAAATTCCCCACATTTCAGCTAAAGCTGCATTTGAGTTCTGCATTTTAATACACCTCATAGTTGCCTTTGGTAACATCTTTGGCAATATAATACTTTGCATGAGCAGATCACCAAAATCCGCAGTGACTGGATCATGCACATTGAATGCTCCATTTCTGGAGTGCTGCTAGTCATTACAAGTCGTTATCATATCTATGCTGTTTCATCATCTATTTGCACAATTTCAGAGACCATATAAGCATAGAGACAATAAAACAAAAGTAGTTACACTCTATCAATTGTTTCCCTTTGTTCATGCCTACACAGTCTCAGAGTTAACATGCATAGTTTGTAGGGGCGTAAATGACTTAAAGTACTACATGAAGTCTACAATGAAAATGCTTAATTAAATGTTTTGATTTATTCTGGGTGAGCTTTATGCTCATTCAGTAAATAAAAAATTCAGTGTGTTTCTTTATTACATAATCGCCAGGCATTTTGCGATCTGTGGTCATTTGGTTGCTGGTATATGCTTAGTTTGATGAAACACACACACACACACACACACACACACACACACACACACACACACACACACACACACACACACACACACACACACGCGCACGTAAATGTACATAAAACTGCAAGAATGGTAGAAGCCATCAGTTGTTAGGATTTAGTGGTGACTGTGGGAAGCGTAGTGCAGATAGCAGACCTCTATGCCAGTGACGTATTGTAGAGCTGGTCTTATAGTTCTACCAGTGCACTATCAGGGTCTAATCTGGTTCCTTCAAGCTAATACTGCCATGGGATAGGAACGTGTCCTTCCTTATTTACACAAATGTTTGTACTTCTCTAATCAGTGAACCAACATCAGGTGTGGCCAAATCAATAGGTAAGTGGGCAGCAAAAATGAAGAGGAGCTTGCCTGTTTGACACAGTATATCTGTATGAGGTACAGAACGCATATAAGAATCAGACTATCTCTAAGTTCTTGAGTTCTGAACTTTATGTTTCTAAAAATGTGCAGCAAACTCAAAACAGGTTGTATAAAAAATACATGAATTTCCTCTCATGGTCTTTTATAGCGCAGGGAATTATTTTCACTTGTTTCCATATTATTTATAAATTCAAGCTTCAGATTCCTTAAAAATACAATTTTGAAAGTTATCAGAATATTTTAGGAATCTTTCGGATGTTGGTACTGGATTAAACAATCCTGAAATTAAATGCTTTTGATAGTAGAAAACTTCTCTTTATGACTTCCATTATGGAAAGTATTCCAATAACTCATATTGCTTTTTTAAGATAAGCAAGCCATTTTCATTTCCTCGTCTCACTGCTATATTGGTTACAAACGGTGTAATTATTTAACTAAGTTTAGACACATTAAGGCTATTGTTGCAACATCATATTAACTGATCCAGTGATAATTGCTGCCAAACATAATATGATTCTATTCTCTGCCCAACACAATAAATAATCTTTAATTTGCAGCCTGTTGTTTAGCTATTCTCTTCTGAAAGGTGACTGTTGCATTTTTGTCTACTGTACTCTTCCAGGTCATACTTGAAAATTGTCATTTGTATTGATCAGGATACCCATCGACCAAACAACAAAGCAATAAATAAACAATTGTTTTATTTCCCCCGCTGTCTAATGCCAATATATGCCATTTTATAATTGTGTATATTTTAAAAATACAGTGTAGAAAGTGACTAAACGGTAGATAATTCTTTAAAGCAAGTCTTATAAATAAAACATTGGCATGATATATGTGTGTGTGTGTGTGTGTGTGTGTGTGTGTGTGTGTGTGTGTGTGTGTATGTGTGTGATGTGTGAATGCATGTGAAAATGTGCACATGCTAGAGTGCATCTGCTTAGGACTGCACATATATATAAACATTATTAGGTTTACTGCTAAACATTGTACTCATTACAGTAACTTTAAATTGTTGAAAGTACAGGAAAAGAATGCTTGAAATGACACATATTAACCATTCTCTAAGTATTGCTTCTGTACTGTTTTTTACCTATTCCATATTCCACTTCCAAGTGCAAGCTGTATTACACAAGTCACTGACACCAAGCTTTCCAACGAAGTTAATGTAATGGTTTATGTCCTCCTATCTCTCACTATACAATTTCAGTTTAAACTTTTATTAGAAATGTTTAAAGTGTAATATTTAAAATGATAACACTCTACACATCACCTTGTAGACAGCAGCAGGTGTGAGTTGAATCCTGGAGCTGAATGTTCTGTAATTCAGTTCCACTGCTGTATATGGGGTAAGAGGGAGCATATATATGAATTGGATAAGCATCAACATAGCCAGCGTTAAATTATACTGCACTTGTCATACTTTTCTGTCTGTCTGGGTTAAAGATGCGATGGTACGGTTGAAAACCCTAACACTTCATTATCTGTTTAGCCAGTTAGAAGTAGCTGATTAATGAAGTAAATTATGTCTTTATTTCTGTTTGCTAGTGTCTGTTCACAGTGAGGTCAATGTATACATGTGTATGTTTGTGTGTGCGTAAGCATGCATTGGCATCTGTTTGCATTTGAACATCTTTGAAGAAACAGACACTTTAAATAAATAACAGAAATCTCCATGCTACAGTTTTGTGGGATTGTATACAAAAGTTTTGTTATAGCTAAACTGAAATGAGAAAGAATAAGGGGACAGAATAAACAATTTACAACATATGCAAAGGACACAGTGTGTTAATAGCTCACTATATAGGCATGTGGGTCAACACTGTACTACACTGCAGGTGTAATTAGAGCATGCAAATATGTCAAATAATGGTCATACAATGGGAGCAGCAGGATTAAAATAAAAGAATAGAACGAGAGATGGTAGAAGGCCAGTAAGGCTGTGCTGTAGACACAACAGGTGTTTGTCAAAATCTACACAGGTGTTGGACTGTACCTTTTGAAGTGGCTGACTAGTGATGTAATCCAGCCTGTTGCCATTTGTAAGTCCTTTTCACCCTAAGAATATAAGGAAGATACATGATGACCTGCCATTGAGATTGCTAATATCATGTATGCCTTTCCCCCACCTGGGCCACATCTCACAGCAATGTCTCAGCTGAGATATATCTGGACTGCATTACTGCTGTGTTCTTTTATGCCCATTAAATCCTATCAGGATTTTCTGTGATCAATAATTTATCAAACTGTGTGGTCTTTAAATGGCTGATATTGTCGCACTGAGTTATAGAGATATGTTATAGACGTTATTTTAAAGATGCTTCCACCCTCAGATCCATCCAATCTGGCTAAATCCATTGCCTCATCTGTAACAATCCTTTTAAGAGTAACGTAACATGAAGTGGTTTCTATTTATCCATATCCATGCCTTTCTTTCTTGGACACCCTTGGTCCATGTAAATCTGTTTTTTGGTCAAGACATAGCAGTGACATTGGCTTTCTGAGTGGCGTACTGACTTCTTGATGCATGATCTTTCTGTACCATTTGTCACTATGGACCATGATGTCTTGATCAGCTACAGTTCTGCTACTGTCACCTGACCTCTATTGCACTAAGGTCCCTCAGTGATCGTACCTCTACAGCACTCAAATAGTCTGTCTCTTACTTCACAGACCATTCCCAGTGGGTCATGATGGGTACTGCTTCTTCTGTGACCTAGAGTGAGCCTCAAGGCGTGATTACTTCTCTCCTTGTTCATCAGGGTATATTTGTTTCGAAGAGATGTCTTCCAAACAGAAGTATTTTTTATCACCATTAAGTTGCTGACATTAATCTTTGCATCTTTTGTCAGTGATGTGTTTAAAAGTTACTTTCCTAAAAGACTGCATTGAATTTGAAAGTATCCAGGTTGTCTTAAATTCAGTTAATTGAAAACAGCTGCCTGCCACCAAGCAGATGGTTTCAAGGTCTCCTCTTTCCTCCTCACATCTTTTGTGGTGAAAATAGACTGGAATATGTGCCTTGCACTGGAAATCTATGGATAAAAACTAACAGCCTGCTGACACTTTAGGGTCAGATGTGAGGAGCTGCAAAGCCATCTTATTATCATTTAAAATATCTGTTAAAATCACCTAAATCCATTATTGAACCTCAACACAGTAATAAAAGCCACAGTGTTCACAATTCTAATATGCACTTTAACTTGTCACCTTACCTACCTACTGTGCAAACAAAACTCCACTGCTGGTGTGCCACCAGGTGTCACTTAGAGCTGCCATAACACAACTGTGCCTTGAGTTCTGCACTGGTTGCCGACTGTAGCAACATAAATTTTTGAAATCCTAAAATTAGCCTAACATGTCCTTTTTAGATTAAGTCCCATTTATTTGTGAGAACTCCTGATAATTTATACCTTAAAGGGCAACTCATGTCAACAGGCTTTGGGTTTCTGGTTCCTTCAAGTATATGTATATCCAAGTCACTCTATAACTTATCTGGCAACATCGTTTACAAGTAACTACTTTTCCTGACGTGACCATGTAAGAATGATGCTTGCTCACATATCTATTACTTATTTCGGGGAGAATATCTTACCACAAACAGGGCACCTTTCTATGAATTCAGAATGCCTGCATCAAGCTCTAAGTTTACTTCTCTCTTGTTTTATTGGCTTTTCTCCTTGCATGGTATTAAGGTTTTAGGTACCTAAGTAAATAGATAATTAAATATTAAGAGGAGAAGCATGACAATTAACAACTGGTATGTGCTATGTGCTTTGTATATGAAATGAGGCCCACTAATACTGAAAAACGGGAGGGGTGCTAGATAGCCATTTGTTTCTGTAGCTAGTAATTTTATGAAGATTTACAAAAACTCTGATATACTGTTCAAATGAAATAAATTCTTTCTAAACTATGGACTAGAATTACTCAGCAGTGTGTTCACTTTCTTATGGAGCAGTAAGTCCTCATGTCATGAGATTAAGGACTCTAGATGGCTGGATGGACTAGAATTGCTCAGCAGTGTGTTCACTTTCTTATGGAGCAGTAAGTCCTCATGTCACAAGATTAAAGGTTCTAGAAGGCTGGATGGACTAGAATTGCTCAGCAGTGTGTTCACTTTCTTATGGAGCAGTAAGTCCTCATGTCACAAGATTAAAGGTTCTAGAAGGCTGGATGGACTAGAATTGCTCAGCAGTGTGTTCACTTTCTTATGGAGCAGTAAGTCCTCATGTCACAAGATTAAAGGTTCTAGAAGGCTGGATGGACTACAATTGCTCATCAGTGTGTTCACTTTCTTATGGAGCAGTAAGTCTTCATGTCATGAGATTAAAGGTTCTAGATGGCTGGAGCACTAAATACAGCAAGTTTTTTAGTCCTTTAAAAGATGTGCAAAATGTATGCTTGTCCATCAGGCAAGACAGATGATCTCAATCTTAAGTCATGTGTTTGCAAGAACTGTGTGAAGTTTCAACTGGCTACAATCAAAACAAGGCAACAAAAAAACCTACTTTTTGTAAGTACACTTGTTAGTGCATAGAACAGCCCTCACAACCTACTAGATTCATAGAGTTTTAGATTCTAAGACTGTTACTAGGCTAACAACCTAAGGGGCCTTTCTATGCCTAGTTTTCCAGAAAGAATAATGATATCCTGCATACAAACAGGACATTGAGGACCAAGCATTTATAAGCTACCCCTGTCCATAAGGAACATGGGTACCAGGCCTGGTGTAAATTTCTTGTTCCTCATCCACTTGTCTAGGTTGTCCTTAAACTGGGTAATAGATGAACTTGGCTTCATACAGATGGAATGCCTGTTCCATAGAAGTGGCAGTCTCTGGGACACATATCTGTCTCTGGGGTACATATCTGTCTATCCAGCATGTTCTGTTTAAGTCACAAGCAAATTTCAGGTCACTAGATCTTGCATTTCTGGTACTTTTTGACTTATGAATATGTTGGAGATTCATAAGTGTGGAGTTTGCAGATGAATTGTAAGCCAGGCATAGATCACCCCTCAGCAATCTATAAGAGACTGAGCTGAGTGAAAGGCTTTAAGGTGCTCTGCATAAGGCAGGTTTGTTATGCCCTGTATTCTTTTAGTAAGGAACCTTTGAGTTCACTCTAGTTGCTGCAGCTGCTTGGTCAGGTACATACCAAAGGGAGCATTGTACTCTATGACTGGTCTGATAAGGGTGGATACAGTGGGAAAATGACCTCTCTGGACCTAGATGCCATGCATTGGTGCCAGAACCATACAGCCAGGGGGAGGGGGAGCCCACACACTTTTACAGCTATTCAGGTAAAAAAGCAAACCTCTTCCTTAAAGTTGACCAACAACCAGGAATCAGAAAACGAGGTAAAAAATTGTAGATCAACACCACGAAAAATAATGATGAATTTTATTCACAAAATGAGCGCTTTCACGCGCTTCCAACTGCACGCTTCTTCAGATGAGTATAAAACATTAGTAAATTCACTCAGTATATATACACAAACCTAACAATTACTCAGCAAACTAATTAATACAATAATTCAATTATATTACTCAAGTGGGTCAATTGACCAATGTAGCATAGATCCACTTAAAGCTATAATGCGTAATGCGATATAAACATATTACTTTGCTATATCTTATAGTTCATTCTTGAAACTATTGAATCTATTTAAAACATTTCAAACTGCTAAAAATTTTAGAAGACTGCCCATTTGATGAAAAATATATCAGACACTATAACTTATCATATTCTATGAACCATATATTGCGATAAACCAGGCAACGAAAAATAACATATCAAAACCATCATGAGTTTCCGCAACATTGATGAGAGACAGATTTTATGTTAATTAATGTTAGTTTTTAAAAAAACATTTAAAACATGCAGAGTATTTAAAATCATTTAATTAATTAATATATTTTGTCTTTCATATAATTAAATAAATAAATATAAAAATAAATATAGATATATAATATATTAAATAAATAAATTAAATAAATTCATGTATATCATAAATTAATATGATATAGACTTTTACAGCTGCAAGACCTGTCAGGAAAATTTAATAAAGTGGAATTTTCACGCTAACATGGATTCCTGCAAGAAGTTAAACTAACTAAACTAGCTGTTCTTGTTCTCTTACTGCTCTGTGTTACAGGAGTTATGCTGTCACTGTTCTGTTGGTGCTATCATAGCCAGAGTCAGGCAGGAGTTATGGTGCTCCCGTGAGTGTGAGTGAGTGTGTGTGTGTGTGTGTGTGTGTGTGTGTGTGTGTGTGTGTGTGTGTGTGTGTGTGTGTGTTTGTAAAATGCCCCAGTTAGGTATACTTGTTGGTTAGTCTTACTCAGGCTCAAACAAGAGCCTGAATTTTCCACCCATACCACCACTTGTGATTCAGGAAGTTGAGTCCATAGGTCTCGACTGTCCAGATTTTCACAGAATATTTGGCTCATACTTTTGGTCTGTTCCTCTTAAAATTTGTGGTTTTCTGGCAAATCAGTGAGAACTGAAGTCACTAAAAAATGATAGCCCTTTAAATTTCAGTCTTCCTATCTTTCAGGAAACACATGGTACACATAACACTTTTATTTTAGCAACTTTCTAAGATTACAGAAGCAATAATTAAAATGTGCCCCTGGTACTGGGCCTTTGCCCTCCCCAAATAAATGTTGGCTTTTTCCAGATTTCTTGTGTTATGAAGCTGAGAGATTTAGTTGAGTGTCAAGTGGATTTTACAGGAAGCTGAGAACTTCAAGAGAAGAGAAGTTTAGTGCTACTTATGCTAAGTCATTTGCATTGTTAGTAGCACAACAGGAAGTATACTTGCTTTTGATCCAGAAGGCTGTGGGTTCTACTCCACAGTATGCAGATGGATCGCTGATAATGTACTGTGTTGTACCTTAAAAGGAGTGGATGCTGCAGTCCTATGAATGTCCTCCTATGGAGGAGATACATAGTAAATATATTTCTGTTATCAGTTTCCTATCCATTCCCCTTTGCAAAATTACTAGCTTATCATTTTTTTAATGTAGCATAGGCAATTTATT
The DNA here is from genome assembly GCF_019279795.1 of Protopterus annectens. Lineage (NCBI taxonomy): Eukaryota > Metazoa > Chordata > Ceratodontiformes > Protopteridae > Protopterus > Protopterus annectens. Next base: position 23,142,363 of record NC_056733.1, read on the forward strand.
CTTCAAGGGCAACAGGCACTTTATTTGTAGATGAAACAGTGAAATATAAAAATTGCTTGCTAGCAGCAACCTCTTCATTAGTTACAGATCTCTTTAATGTGGAATTATTTAGATGACTTACATCTGCAGAGATTTTCCATATTTACTGATATTGGTGGATTGTAATGACAGAAGTCTGAGTGGTCTTTTATGGTTGAAATTTTCTGAAATGGATAGTTTTGTCATTATTGGTTCATACATTTTGTTTCATTGCTTACTAGAAGACTGTTCCAAACTACAAATTTAAAACACATTCTAACAATTGGTGCTGTATTATACAAGGAATATAATTTAATACACTCAGGTTAATGCAATCAGGAAGGTGAAGCAAAGAATGCATACATGTATGCTTACTCACAGGATGCAGGAGATCAAAACAGGGGAAGAGACCAAGTCACCAATGGAGTCCCCCAGGGTTTGGTGCTGAGACTTTTTCTGTTTGGCATATACATCTCAAAAGTAAAAGGAAATAACAAAGGGCTTTGGTTGACTGAGTTTAAGACGACTGCAAGCTAGGAGCAGTTATTGAATCCCCAAATGACTTAACCATCATGCAGGAATGTTTGTTGCAAACAATAACTGGTACGAAAATCATGAACTGAAATAAAACTCCAAAAAATCCACCAGATTTAACAGGCATGACCTTCCTTTAACAAAGCTGAACTGTGATGGGTCCAGCGTATGCAGATTACCTATGTCCTCATTTATCATGTCATGATGATTCTTTCCATGGCCTTACATATGAGGCTGGTGAGATTATCATATCCTTTGGGAAGTCATCTACTACAGGGGAACTGCCAAATTGACAATGCCCCCTGAGACCTGACCCAGTTGTTTGGCATTTAGGAACTTGTGTGTACAGTGACCTAACTTTTGACCAATATGTGCCTATAGTCATAAGAAAGTCTTTCTATATTGCACACCTTATCAACAAACTGATTGTGACTAGATCTAGAGATGTTATTTTCCCCTTTTACAAAGCTCTCATTAGATCAATCATTTTGGAAAATGCTATGTATCTGTCCAGACCCATGCAACAATTGGGGGTCTATATTAGATCCACAAACGCTTACATGTTCGAATCTCCAAAGATCGACCTTTAGAGATCGAACAGTTAAACATTTGAATTTCTTAAAAAAATTTTTAAAAAAATTAGAAATAAAAAAAAAAACTAAAGGATTTAAGCAGGGGAGCAAACCCCCCTGCACCCCCCATGTGGGGGTCTGTACCACCCACACCCCCCGCTACTTAAATATACCAACTCCAAGATCGTGCTACAGTATAGGGAATGGGAAATTTCTCATTTCCACACTGTAGTTCACTGAAGTGCAATCCCGGAGTTAGTATATTTAAGTAGCGGGGGTGCAGGGGGGCTTGCCCTCCTGCTACTACCCTTTCATTTTATTTTTTTGTTTTTTAATTTATTTTTTTACAACGTTGAACATTTAACTGTTCGATCTGTTAAGGTCGACCTTTACAGATTCAAACATTTAAGCGTTTGTCGTTGTAATATAGACCCAACAATTGGAATACCCACAGAGATACCTTACTACAAGGATACAAGTCCTAAACGATAGGTCTTGCATGGACAACCTCAAAGATTTATCACTATACTCAGTATCCTACAGAGTGCTTAGAGGTGACATCTCTTGGCATACAAGGCATCCTCTGACCTAATACAGATGGACATACTGAACATCAGTAAGTCAAATGGCATCAGAAATACTCAGTCCAGGTATCTAAACTGAATGTTGTGAAAAGATGGATATATATTACAGAGGCTAACACTGTTCCAGAACAGACTATCCATTAAAGTAAAACAAAGCTCATCCCTGTCCATATTCAAATGCAACTTGGATCTAAGGATGGGTAATGGAAAATGAACTCCAGGATTGCTCCTCATGCCACTAATGGATAGAGGCAGTTCCTAAATGCTGCATCCCTTACATGGGTCCCCTCATATTATCTATAGTATGATCACATTTATTGTCACTAGGACTAATATACAATTAACAGCCATGGGATAGGTAAGACCAATCAGGAAATGTTAATTCAAGCACCAAAAGGGAAACTGGATAAGCTTTAAATGTCCTCCAAGTGAACCTCTGTTGTGGTAGTAAATAGTTTAAGAAAATGCCCTTTTTATATCACTAAGTGCCCCTCTCACCCACCGCCCCACCCCTCAGTCTTCAATAGCTTCCGGCACCTGCGATGCCATGCCCTTACTTACAAGTTGTGTAACATAAAAGGATTTCCTCACCACTGTGGCCATGTGGTGGTCAAAGGTAAGGTACTGTCTACATGCCTACCCAGATCCCTGACCACTGGGTTGACTCTTAGGGTTGTATTATCAACATGATAATACAGTGGAATGGTTGATTTCCCAAAGGGTACAATTATGCTTTTCTTAGCATTGAGTTTAAAACCATGGCTTTGGCACCATTTATTAGTCAGAGATAGACCTTTTTGAAGAATGCTAGTGTCTGCAGGGGAGTTGATGATAACCCCAAGCTTGCAGTCATCTGCAATCTTGGGCAGTCATAAACCTTCAGCATTTGCTTCCATTGTAGAGAAATACATGCCAAAATGGAGTGGGCCCAGTACTGAGCCCTGGGGGATTCCGCTAGTGATTGGCCTCTTGGTAGAGGTGGCCTCACTTATTTTGACCTCCTAGGTCCTACCAGTGAGGTAATTGGCTACCCAGTGGGTGATAAAAGGGTTTATACCTAAATTAGTGAGTTTGTCTATAATGCCTGAGTGGAGTATTGTATCAAAAGCCATGGCCAGGTTGAGGGTACCTGTGTGCACAATCTTACCTTCATCCAATGCTTTGCTGATCCTCTCAAAAAATCCACCAGATTTAACAGGCATGACCTTCCTTTAACAAAGCTGAACTGTGATGGGTCCAGCGTATGCAGATTACCTATGTCCTCATTTATCATGTCATGATGATTCTTTCCATGGCCTTACATATGAGGCTGGTGAGACTTATGGGTCTGTAGTTACCTGGATGAATGGTTGGGCATCCTTTGTGCAGGGGAATGACTGTAGCCATCTTCCATTCCTTGGGCATAAAACTTGACTGAAGGCTCCATATGAAAAGTGATTCAAGTGGACCAGAGAGGTCATGTTTCATGCTATTTATTAAACATCCCAGGATTTTATCGGGTAATTGATGTAGTGTTTTTGGCCTTGGAAAGTGCATTAATGGCTTGTTCTGTAGTAATGGTTGGGGAATTGTGTTATGTTGTATTTCCTTTGTACTATTAGGGGGAGTGGAGGAAGAAATTTGAGCTAGACCTGTCAGTCAAAAGGTTAGCAATGGCCTCCAATTCAGTGTGGGTGATGCCATTTACAATAAGTTCTGTGCATTGTTGTGTATTTCCTCTGAGATTCCTGGGCAGAACTATAAAAACTTTTTGCTTGTACTGTGACTGAGATTCTATTTTTTCTTCTTATGTAGCCTTTGAAGTATTAATTGAACCTGTTACCTGCCTGTTTAGATTGGTCAGGGGGCTTGTAGTATGTATGGTTTTGCTCCTTTTACCCTTGGCCAAGATTTTTTTTCTTTTGTTTTATAACCAATTGATAGTGTGATTCCACCAGTGTGGTTTGTCTTTTGAGTTTGTTTTATTCTTAATACCAGTGGGCAAAGCTAGGTCTATACAGATATCAATATGGCTGTATAGAGATTTTGTAAATAGCTCAATGTATAATATGCTGTTTACTGGGTTTGGGGGTGCTTGGAATTTAGCAAAGGCATTGCTTAGTACTGAGAAGTTAGCCTTGAAATAGTTCCTAAAGGTTTTTGGTTTTGCTGGATTCTTGGATTTAATTTTTATTTCAAGTAATACTGTCTTATGGTCAGATATGACAAGCTATCATATTACATTGGTTGAGGAACACTGGCACCCCCCCCCCTGTTCATGAGTACAAGGTCAAGGATGTTTCTACCCCTGGTGGGAGACTGGACCGACTGTTCCAGGATGCTAGTATTAACAAAGTTTTAGGAATCGCTGGGCTTGTGCATTAGAAGTGGGATAGGATTCCCAATCTATAGAGGGGTAGTTGAGATCCCTCATGCATGCTGTCTTGGGTTGAATGATGTGGGACTCTAGTACATTGAGATAGGTAGTATGGGTTTCCTGTGGCATGGAGGGGGACCTATATGTTGCAAGAATATGGTACGACACTCTGTTTATCATGAGTTGCACATGAGTTTCAGTGGGTCATGCATTTTAGTCTGGATGTGAGATTAGTCTTAATATAGACTGACACTCCTCCACCTTTAGTTCCCTCCTGTGCAGTAGCTGGTCTAATGGTGTGAAAGGCATATAACCTTGCTTTGCTGGAGTACTTTCAGTGATTTTAAAACATGTCTCCATTACCACACAGGTAAGCAAGGTTTGCAGGGGATGGAATTTCTTGTTAAGGCTTTTAGCATTGAGCAGTACCAACTTCAGATATTCCTTCATAGGTTTAGTTAAGTTGGTAGGTTTATCAGTTTGGCATTGCCTAAAAAAGGCACTATGTGGGTTGAAACATCTTTGCCAATATCCAAAAGCCTAGAGAGGATAAGTGCAGACCACCCTTGGCAAAATAGCATGATCTGTCAACCAAGTCCTCCCAGGCTGTCAAATATTGTAACCCCTGGACTGACACTAGATACTAAGCCAATTGTTAACATAAATCACTTTCTGTTGGTATCATGGTATCATCCTTGGTGAAGGTAGTATGCTGCTCAGTGCTAGGCTCATACCTGCCTGAGACACATAATCAGTGAGATCCATCATACCTCACTTTGTATAGTCAAGGGAGGTACGTCTCAGGTCATTAACACCCACAAAGACAATGAAAGAGCCATACTGGTACCCGTGGTTCAATGACCTGAGTGCCTGTGTAAACTGACAGATCATTGCCCCAGGAAGACAGGTACCAGTGACTCTCTCCTTAATCCGTCTAGTGAAGGGGACATTGGTGTACCTCACCATGGAATGACCAATGACCAGGAAATTTGGCTGTGCACTGGTTTGCCTTAAGTGCTTAGCAGTAGAGGCATTGGATGCAGTGTTATTATGTGTAGCTGTAGATGGTGTTTTAATAGAGTGTTTACATTATGGCTGAGGGCCCATTTTTGATTGCGCTTTGCAAGAGGTCTTAGTGTTTTAGGAAGGTTACCTGTAAGGGCCTCAGCATAAGTAATGGTATGCATAGGGTCTTTACCCTGTGCATAAGGTGTGGTGCAAGAGTTGCTGACAACCTCCATAGGATTAGTTTTGATTGTATGAGAGAGGTTTGTCTCTAATGTTATACTGTATTTACACCTCTTGCTTACACCATCTGTTTTATTAAGAATAAGTGGGTTGTCAGTGTGAGACAATTGCTAAAATGCCTCAGAATATGCATCTCAACCAAACTGGCCACAGAGAGAGTCAGGAAATGCATATCCATGGCCACTGATCTACTAGGGAAGAGTGGGGAAAACTTAAATATTGAAGGAGTCAACAAGATAAGCAACTTGATGAGCAACACTCAAATATGATCTACCTAGCTAAACTAATTCTAGTTAAAAATATATGTCTACACAGTAATACCACAAGAGTGCAGACCACAGACCAGAACAAAGACACTATGCCTTCTAGCTTATCAGTGGGAGTGGTAAGCAGTAGGTAGCCTATCTGCTACAAGAGGAGTGGTTTCTGGCCCAGAAATTGTAGTTTATTAGCCGTTTCGGCAGGTTTTCCATCCCTTTCAACTTTCTGGTTTAAAAGCCTGCATTTGCTCTTGTTTCCCACCTTTCCTGTAAGTAGTCTTGTCCAATAGATATTTGCTGTATCCAGCACTGTTTGTAAGCTTCTGAGCCCCCCAAGCCTTTCTGTGTTGGAGGGAAGCCTTCTAGCTTATCAGTGGGAGTGGTAAGTATTAGGTAGCCATCTACCACAAGAGGAGGAGTTTCTGACCCAGAAATTGTAATTTATCGGTCGTTTGGGCAGTTTTTCCATCCCTTTCAACTTTCTGGTTTAAAAGACTGCATTTGCGCTTATTTCCCACCTTTCCTGTAACTAGTCTAGTTCAGATACAGATTTGCTGTATCCAGGACTGTTTGTAAGCTTCTGAGCCCCCCAAGCCTTCTAGCTTATCAGTGGGATTGGTAAGCACTAGGTAGCCTGTCGACCATAACAGGAGTGGTTTCCAGCCCAGGAATTGTAGTTTATTGGCTGTTTGGGCAGTTTTTTCATCCCTTTCAACTTTCTGGTTTAAAAGCCTGTGTTTGCGCAGGTTTGCACTTGTTTAAGCTCCGTGCCGTGGCGCCAAGCTGAGGTAAACTATTACTGGTGCCAGAAAGTCTGCTCTTCAGTTTTTCCCTTAGATCTTGATAGTTCTTTCTCTCTTGTACTTCATACAGCCTAATAACTTTGCACTTCAACAGGTTTTTGTAGCAGTTATTGTAGCGCACCTAAGTGCTATCAGCACTACTCATTCTTCACAGACATAGCTCCAGTACTAAATAGGTACGACCACCCCTCCTGTCATGATTAAAGGGCAGTTCCCTGTGCTTTCTCCTATTACCCTGGTGCACTTGAGTATTCTGAGGCAGTGTAGCAACTGCCTCATGTACACAGACAACACTCTCCTCTTACCGCCTAACACTCAGACTTGTGAGAGATACACTTATATCACCAAATTGGAAGCTATGCACTCCCCAGACAACACCAGACTAACTGATCAAGAGGAGAAGGTCAACACCTGCACCACACCACATGGAACATGTAGCCCTCCAGAACACCAACTATTACAGCTCTCACATAAAAACACAAACCACACACCCACCTTCACAGAGGCTCTCAATAGAAATTTACCCAAACAGCAGAGACCTCCAAGATAGAAACACACCCGACCACCACAACACAGCAGAAACCACAGGACACATAGCTCACCTCCACAGTGTTCCCCTCAACCTAAGCCCCTAAGGATAAACACCTTTCCCAATACACTAATCATAGGTGACTCAGTAGTGAAGCACACAGATGTCCCACTAACTAGCTTGAATAAGGAGAAGGTAACAGTCACTTGTCTATCAGGTGCTAAAATCCAACACATAACACACGCACTCAGGTCACTCCACAACAAGTACAAGTATGACTCTGTCATTGTCTATGTGGGTGCGAATGACCTGAGATGCATCTCCCTGGACTACATGCAAAGAGACATGGTAGAGCTCTCAGATTACATGGCCCAGACAGGTATGACACTAGCCCTGAGCAGTATCCTACTGTCATCCAGAATGATACCACAGTACAAACAAAAAATAATTAACTTCAACAATTGGCTAAGTTTCTGGTATCATTCTAAGGTGATCCAGTATCTATTTGCTTGGGATGACATGATTGACAGACCTTGATGGTTTGCTAGAGATGGCCTGCATCTGTCACCCCTGTGTTTCCGGGTACTGGCTAAGGCTCTTGCTCCTACAGTGCAATTTTTAGGTAGTGTTTCAAAGACCAAATTACCACCATAACAGCTATAAATAAATGCAATCTGAAGGTCATGTTGCTGAACGCTATAAGTCTAAATCTCAAGATGCACTTGCTTGAAGCACTCCTCAAAATGGAGAACACCAACATTTGTGCTGTAATGAAGACCTGGTTTAAAGCAGCAGAAAGCACCCCTGTGCTACCAGGCTATAACTCATTCCACACCTTTCGGCCCCAAAACATGGGCCAAAGCTCCAACAGTGGTGGTGTCTCCATATTCATAAAGGATATGAATACTTCCAGACTAGTAGCCCAGTATAATGCATCTGAGACACTTTAGATACAACAGACAGTGGGTAAGACGGTGATCCAGGTCACAGCCTGCTATGGGTCCCCAACCATATCCCTAGACTCTCACTCCATGTTCCTAAGCACCCTGGAATCTATCAAGGTCCAACCCAACACTCTTTTACTAGGAGACTTCAACTACTCCTCCATCAACTGGGAAAACTACTCTAGCACCAGTACAATGGCCCAACACTTTCTGGAAATCATCAGTTCCAATGCCCTGGATCAGCTCATTCTGACTCCCACTAGAGGAAGCAACATCCTTGACCTGGTTATTACTAATATGGGAAACCATGGCTGAACACCAATAGTCATTCACTCCCTGGTCAGATCTGACCATAAACTAACCACCATGGACATCCACATCTCACCCACACCCCCCGCAAAGGTGACCACCTTGAAAAACTTCTCCAAAGCTGACTTTGAACTCCTAAAAACATAAGTGGCTAACTTCACGGCACCCATGCCAATGGACAATAGCTGCATGACTGCCGAATCATACACCAATGCACAGTACGAACATGTACATAAATGCTTGGAACTTGCCATACCCAACAGAACCAAGACACTTTCCTCCTAAAAAAGGAAGCCAATCTGGTGGTCCCTGCCACTAATAAACTCTACAACAGAAGGAAGAAACTGATGGAAAAAAAAGTGAAATCCCAAGAATGGAAAAACTCCCTTATTAGCCTCAACAAAAAGTTGAGATCCCTCATCAAATCTTCTAAAGCCAGCTATGAAGGCAGAATTGCATTAGACACTAAAAACAATCACAAAGCCTTCTATAGCTATATGAAAACCCCTCATGGCAATACCCAGATTTGCTCTGAGTTACTATACAATGGTACCTCCTATATTGAGCCAACAGATACTGCCAACATACTGGCCGACAGATTCAGTGCCAACCTTATCCCTCTTCCCCCCAAAGGACCAATCACAATACCATAAGAATGCCAGGCATGCAGCATTACTGCAGCACAGGTTAAAGCTGCATTGTCCAAGGCCAAGAATACAGCTTCCATGGGACCTGATAATATCCCTGGCTGTGTTCTACATGAGCTACAAAGTGAACTGGCATCACATCTGTGTGCCCTGTTCAGTTACAGGCTCATCTAGGGCTTTCTCCCTACCAAATGGTGCACTGCTACAGTCTTCCCTCTCCATAAAGGGGGAATGTCTACAGACCCTGGGAATTATTGCCCCATTAGCCTGATGAGTCTGATATGTAAAGCTATGGAGCACATCATTATGGACCTGATTAACAAAGATATACCAAATCTCCAACTCTAGACCCCACACAATTTATCTTTGTGAAAGGGAGATCATGCCTGCTCAACCTGGTTGACTTCTTTGAGTCAGTCACCAGGGCTGTGGAAGAAGGTAAGGCAGTGCATACAGCCTCCCTCAATATGGCCAAGGCCTTTGATACCATTACTCACTCAGGAATTATTGATAAACTCACCAAACTAGGCATCAACCCCTATATCACTTAGTGGGTTGCAAATTGGCTCACAGATAGAACACACAATGTGAAAGTAGCGGACTCTAAGTCAGACTGCTGACCAGTTACGAAAGGGGTCCCACAGGGATCGGTCCTGGGTCCTCTCCTGTTCAGCATCTACTTCTCAGAGGTCCAGGCCAGCACAAAGGGACTCTAGCTGACCAAGTTTGCAGATGACTGCATGCTGGGAGCCATTATTAACTCCCCAAGTGATTCCTACAGAAATGCCTCACTGAGTCAAATGACTGGTGTTGAAACCATGGCCTTAAGCTTAACGCCAAAAAATGCGTTGTCATCCCCTTTGGTAAAAACTCAGTTCCCACTAATTACCACATCGATGGGAGGCCACTGAACACATTATAAGAGATCTGGGGGCGCAGGTTGACAGCAACCTCTCCTTTCATCACTGACATTGCCACTGTGTTCAGAAAGTCCTTCTATGTGGCACATCTCTTTACTAAGGGTTTTGCAACCGGGAAGAAAGAGGTCATTGTCTCTCTCTACCAGACATTAGACCAGTTATAGAGTATAATGCCCAGTTTGGCATGTACCTCACTAGACACCTGCAACAGACTCCAAAGACTCCAGCTATTCTCTTTCACATATCGCCTACTTAGAGGTAATCTCTGCTTGACTTACAAAGCCATGTCTGACTCAGAAAAGCAACATCTAAAGAAATCCCAAACCCTCTACACCACATGCTCCAGAGACCTCAACCTCATTACCACAATCAACAGAACATGCTGAAGGGACAGGTTCCTCACCCAGAGATTGCCCATGCTCTGGAATAAACTTCCCATACATGTAAAGCAGAGCACCATGCTGTCCCTCTTCAAGAGAAATCTTGATGAGTGGATGGGTAATAGAAAGTTCACACCAGGGATCAATCCAGTGGCTCTACTTGATAGAGGCACTGGGAACTAACGTTGGGGGACACATTGCCAGGGCACCTCTATGGGCTAGGCTTGTAAAGGCTTCAGGGACATAAGCCTAGTACACACCTATGAACTTAGAATAACAGGCACAAGAAGCCTTCACCAGCAATTCCCAGCTCAGAAGGGTGAAGACTACCTTCTCTTCTCACAAGAGTGTAGATCACAAATCTTCCTCATATAAAATAACTGGTTTGGAGCTCAAGTGCTTAAACCAGAACAAAGATACTTGGAATAACAGGCACAATAAGCTTTCACCAGCAATTCCCATCTCAGAAGCACGGAGGATACCCTGTCCTTCTACAACTGCATAGACCGCAAACCTTCTTAATGTAAAGTAACTGGCATGAAGCCTAAGCACTTAAACCAGAACTAAGATACTTTTAGAATAACAGACACAATAAGCCTTCCACCAGAAATTCCCAGCTTAGAAGGATGTAAGCTCCTGCCACAACAGTGTAGACCACAGACCTTCCTTATTTAAGATAAGTAGTTTCAAGCCCAAGTGCTTAACTCAGAACTAAGAGGATTAAAATAACAGTTACAATGTAATCAGGCAACTAACAAGCAGTAATAAATGCATCAGAATAAATGTAACTGACTACTTTAAGAACAAACAGCAAAAAAGCAAAATAGAGTAATAAAATAATGATGTAGGAAGAAGCACCGATACAGTAGAAACAGCTGAATAAAGCACACATTTTTAAAGTAAGTGGGAAGGTAGGAAACAGAAGAAAATTCAAGTTTAAGAGACTAAGCGGGTAGGCCTTCTCAACTGAGCTCTCCGTACTCAGTAGAATGAGCTGAGAAAATGGAACTGGGAGGAGTATCCAAAATCAGATTTATAGTAGGGGTGGGAAACTCAAAAGCCAGCAAGTTAAAAAGTACAACAGTACAACAGTTGAGCAGAAGGGTGGGAAAAATCAAATGCAGACAGAGATCAGCAATAGGCAGGCAGAGAACAGCAAGCAGGTCAAACAAGCACTCCAGCTAAATAAAGATGCCTCCAAATATTGGTAGTTAAATGAGGAATGCTTCCTCTCAGCTCTTCTAACTAATTAGCTGATAAGTTTATTTATTATATTCATAGACTGGATTGACCAACTGGGTTGAGGCTCATTTTCTATGAGAGCTGTGGGAGAAAAGCTCCACACACAAATTAAGGTACATAAAAGTTACATGAATTACATTAATGTTAGGACTTCATCAGAACCACTCTAGGGACAAAAGCAGTTCACTGTAATTATGTTAAAGGATTTTACTTAATTTATGAGTGTTTGTACTTACTTTAGCACAGTATAACTCTGGTTATTGCTGTTTGTTGCTCTGCTTTCTGCTTTGCTTTTCATCTGTTTGTTAATTATAATAAAATACATACACAAATAAACACATACAAAGACTTAGTGTTGCCACACTGGCAGTGGCCAGAAGCTAAAGTCTGATGGAATAACAGTACTATAAGGCTAAGCTGTTAAACACTTCAGTCTGCCTTTTTGCATGGCATCAAGAAATGTACATGTTTATAGCTTTTGGAGCTGCTTTACTTTTTCAGAGCCATTCACTATGTATGCTCTACTGTGACATTACAGCATAACAGTTGTGAAAACTTGTTATGTACCTTTTTGATGTCAGAGAGGTGCATAAAATCATAGTCTTTTCCTGATTTTGGACCATACTCAATATGCTCCATATGACACATTTACAGTAATTACAGTGAAATGAGTAAAATAATAAACAATAGTTTAGTATGACTTAGACAACACTGCATTAAAGGTACACAGGATTAAATGCAGATGAGTGACTAGTCTTGTAAATAATAGGACAAGCAGAGCACAATAAATAAAATCTTGATTGCGTAACATAAATAGTACAGTTTTTCATTTGCAGAGTGTCTTACATCGGTGATAGAAACAGTGTGTCCATGTGGAGGGCAGCGACAGATAATCCATCTAACTAGGACATCAGTAAACTTATGGGTAAACTTATGAGTAAAGGCATCAAAGCAGTATAGGTAAAAACATTAACAGTGGAAACTGGTGAATGTAATGAAGTATGGAGAGTGACCGGAACAGAGATAAGGATGTATGATGCAATGAGAACTTATACGTTACTGATGAGTCAAAAGTGCAGCTACAATTTGCATTTTCAGTTATGACATGCACTTCGCTGAGCAAATGCCTAGTAGTTCATTCCAGGAGCTGCCAACATAAATTGGAAAATCTATAGAACAAAATCAAAACTCAGTTCAAGGAAATCATAATTCACTTTATTCAATGAAATCAGTCACATATGCACATTTTTATTCAGCAATGTGAATTCTTTCTGGATTCTTTAACCTGACTTCAGTTTTCTTCAACACTGATTTTTGCTTTACTGCACAGACTATGTCTGCCTGAACTACTCTATTTCTTTAAGCAGGAAAACATGCCCCAGGATAGTTGTTGCTCCTAATTTTCAATACAGGATATTTGTTGACTGGGTTGTCCAACTGGGTTGATGCTCTTGAAAGAATGAGGTCTTTTGAAAGAAAAGCCTTTGTGGAGGTAGCGTGTAGCAAAGCAGTACAAAAAGGAGTCAGGTTTATCTCTTAGCAATACTTACTGAAGTTCTGTGTAGTGGTCACCAGCGGTATATTCAGGACAGAGTCAGAAGGACACATTTAACACAGCTGTTTTAAAAGTTTGCCATTTTTTTCATGCTTGGTGGAGAGGACTTTATGGGCAGAGTTTCTATAGAAGAGTTTGATGAACATATAGGAAGTTAAAATGTTGGGCCTTGTGTTAGGAACAACAGATTCATTCACTCAAACTGTAATCCTAATATCTGATTGCATTGTTCTATGGTAAAGACTGTGTGTGAGTGTGAGTGTGTGTGTGTGTGTGTGTGTGTGTGTGTGTGTGTGTGTGTGTGTGTGTGTGCGCCTAGTGATTAGTATTGCTCTACAGATTCCAAGTATTTTCTAGGAGATTATTTTTCCTCCGTGTGAAATCAATTGTCATTACTGACTGAGTTTCTGAGTTGTCCAGACCTTGCTGTGGTAGAGGGAAGTCTTTCTGCTTATCAGTGGGAGTGGTAGGCACTGAGCAGCGTATCTATTGCTAGAGGAGTGGTTTCCAGCTTTGAAATTGTACCTTATTGTCTGTTTGGGCTGTTTTCTATCCCTTTTAACTTTCTACCTTTTTAAAACCTGTGTTTGGGAAGGTTTGCACTTATTTTAGCTCTACAGATCCTTGTTTTGGCATCCTGCAAACTACTACTGAAGCAGAAAGGAGAAAGACAGACTTTAATTGACTATAAGTACCTCTGTTTGCCTTTCCTTGCCTATAATTGCTTTCCGCACTTTAAACTAGCTGTTTTCAACTTACTGCATTTACTGATACTATATTTTGCTATTAAGATTGCTTACTGCACTTTGTTAGTCATTTTACAAGTTATTTCTAATGTATTTTACTGTTGTAGGCTACACACTCAAGTGCACTAGCATTTTCTGTGCTTTAAAAGCATTTTACTGCTGTTTAAATTGTGTTTCTGACTGTTTTTCAAAAAAACAAAAATTGTATCTGTTTTTTCGTTTCCCTCTTGTCTAGCTATAATAGTCCAGATTTCAGATTTGCTAATTTCAGGAATGTATTTTGTGTTTCTGAGTTTTCCAGACCTTGCTGTGGTAGAGGGAAGTCGTTCTGCTTATCAATGGGAGTGATAAGCACTGAGCAGCCAATCTATCGCTAGAGGAGTGGTTTCCAGCTCTGAAATTGTACTTTATTGGCCGTTTTGGGCTGCTTTCTATCCCTTTTAACCTTCTGCCTTAAAAACACATGTTTGCTTGGGTTTGCATGATGCGCAGTCCCACTAAGCTAGAGTAAACTATTACCAGTGCCAGAAAGTCTACTCTTCAAATTTTCCCTTAGATCTTCCTAGTTTTCATTTTTTTGCACTCAAACTAGATAATGTAAGCCTAGCACTTGCTCAGACCTTCTTGTACCATTTACTGTAGCATATATGCTACTACCAGCACTAACCTCTCCATAAAGGAAAGTAAGAAAACAGCTTCAGTACTTAATATATTGAGCACCTATTCAGGCATGTCCAAAGGTCAGTTCCATGTGCTTTCTCCTGTCAACCTGGTGAACTTGGACATCCTGAGGCAATGTAGCAACTGCCTCATGTACACAGACAACCCTCTCCTCTTACCTATCAACACTATGACTTCTGAGAGATGCACATATATAGCCAAATTGGAAGCCAAGCACTTTCCAGCCAAGACTGGATTAGCCAGTCAAGAGGGGAAGATTAACATCTGCACCACACCACATTCAATACATAGCCCTCCACAACATATACTACCACAACCCTCACATAGTAACACAAAACACACACCTACCTTCATGGAAGCTCTCAATAAAAATCTGCCCAAACAACAAAGATCTCCGAGGCAGAAATGCAAACAACCACCACATCCCAGCACAAACCATGAGACACATAACTCACATAAACAGTGTGCCAGTCAACTAAAGCCCCTAAGGCAAAACAACTTACCCAATACACTAGTCATAGATGACTCAATAGTAAGGCACGCTGATGTCCCACTCACTAGGCTGAATAAGGAGAAAGTTACGGTCAGCTGCCTGCTGGGTGCCAGGATCCACCGCATAATGCACGCACTTAGGTCACTCCACAACAGGTACAAATATGACTCTGTCATTGTCCATATTGGTGTGAATGACCTAAGATGTACCTCCCTGGACTACATGAAAAGAGACATAGAGGAGCTCTCAGATCTCGTAGCCTAGGCAGGTATGACCCTAGCTCTGAGCTGCATCTTACCATCACCCAGAATGATACCACAGTACAAGCAGAAAATGATTGACTTTAACAATTGGCTACGTTTCTGGTGTCATTCTAAGGGGATCCAGTATCTGTCTGCCTGGGATGACATGATGAACAGACCTCAATGCTTTGCCAGAGATGGCCTGCACCTGTCACCCCTGGTGTTCTGGATACTGGCCAAGGCTCTTGCCACCCCTATAGTGCCTTTTTCAGGCATTGTCCTGAAGGCAAAATTACCACTGTAACAGCTACAAGCAAATGAAATCTGAAGGTCATGCTACTCAATGCTAGAAGTCTAAATCTCAAAATGCTTTCACTCGAAGCACTCCTTAAAATGGAGAACATCGATGTCTGTGCAGTGACCGAGACCTGGTTCAAGGCTCAGGAGAGCACCCCAGCGCTACCAGGCTATAATTCATACCATACCGTTCGGCCCCTAAACCTAGACCGAAGCACTAAAAGCGGTGGTGTCTCCATATTCATAAAGGATATGCACACCTCTAGACTGGTAACCCAACATAACTCATCAGAGATACTTCAGGTACAACTAGCATTGTGTAAAACTGCAGTCCAGGTTGTATCCTGCTATAGATCCCTCACCATGTCTGAAGACTCCCACTCCACTTTCCTAAACACACTGGAAAATATCAGGGTATAACCTAATACCCTTATACTGGGTGAGTTTAACTACCCCTCCATTAACTGGGAACATTACTCATGTACCAACACGTTTGCTGAACGTTTTCTGGAATTCATTAATTCCACCACCCTGGACCAACTCATCCTTACCCCCACCAGGGATAGAAACATCCTTGACCTGGTCATTAGTAATATGGGTAACTATTGCTTTACACCAGAAATCAACTCCTCCCTGGTCAGATCTGACCACAAGCTGATATGGATATCCGCATACCTCCCTCACCCCACTAAAGGAAACCACTGTAAAATACTTCTCCAAAGCCAATTTTGGGCTTCTAAAAACAGAGGTGGCTAACTTCACGATGCCCATGCAAAGTGAAAATAGGTGCATGACTGCTGAATCATACTCCAATGCACTGTATGAGCACATACACAAGTGCATGGAACGGGCCACACCAAAAAGAATCAAGACGCTCTCCTCCAAGAAAAGAAGCCAATCTGGTGGTCCCCTACCATAAACAAACTCTACAACAGGAGGAAAAAACTGTTACAGAAAAGGGTGAAGTCCCAAGACTGGAAAAACTCCCTTGCTAGCCTCAGCAAAAAACTGAGATCCCTCATCATATCCTCTAAAGCTAGCTATGAAAACAAATTTGCTGCAGTTTCTAAAGACTACCGCAAGGCATTCTATAGTTATGTCAAGAATCTACATGGCAATACTCAGATCTGCTCTGAGTTACAGCACAATGGCAATACATATACAGAACCGACTGATATTGCCAACATACTGGCCAATAGGTTCAGTGCGAACTTTAACCCCTTTCACTCCCTAAAGGGCCTATCACAATACCTTAGGAATGTCAAGTTCCTATTACCATGGCTACACAAATAAAAACTGCACTGTCCAAAGCCAAGAATACAGCTTCCATAGGACTGGATAATATACCTGGCTGTGTGCTGCATGAACTACAAAGTGAACTGGCACCACACCTGAGTGCCCTGTTCAATCACAGCATCATTTCAGGCTTTGTTCCTGCTGAATGGTGCACTGCTATGGTCATCCCACTCCACAAAGGGGGAGTGACTACAGACCCTGGGAACTACAGCCCCATTAGCCTGATGAGTCTGGTATGTAAGGCTATGGAGCGCATCATCATGGACCTTATTAATAGGAGCATAGGGAATCTCCAAACTCTAGACTCCATGCAGTCTGGGTTTGTGAAAGGTAGATTATACCTACTCAACCTGATAGACTTCTTTGAGTCTGTCACCAGAGCAGTGGATAAGGGCAAAGTAGTTCACACAGCCTACCTAGCTCTTGCCAAGGCCTTTGACACCATCCCTCACTCAGGAATCATAGATAGACTCTCTAAACTAGGCATAAACCCTTATGTCATAAGATGGGTTGCCAACTGGCTCACTGATAGAACTCACATTGTGAAAGTAGTGGACTCCCAATCTGATTTCCGACCAGTTATAAGTGGTTTCCCACAGGGTTCGGTCCTAGGTCCTCTCCTGTTTGGCATCTTCTCCAAAGTTCAAGACAACACAAAGGGACTCTGGTTGACCAAATTCACAGATGACTGCAAACTGGGAGTCATTATTGATTCTTCAACTGATGTAGACATTTGACAAAAAGGCCTCACTGAGACCAATGACTGGTGCCAGAACCATGGCCTTAAGCTCAATACCAAAAAGTGCTTTGTCATTCCCTTTGGGAAAAATTCATTGCCCATGAACTATCACATAGGCAGTAGTCCACTAAACACCAGAGGTGTAATAAGAGACCTGGGGACACAGGTTGACAGCAACCGCTCCTTTGATAACCACATTGCCACTGTGGTGAGAAAGTCCATCTATGTGGCACATCTCATTAAACAAAGGTTTTTCATCTAGGAAGAAAGAGCTCATAATCCCTCTCTACTCACCCCTCATTAGACCTATTATAGAATACAATGCTTCATTTGGTATGTACCTCACTAGACACTAGCAACAACTGGAAAGGCAACAAAAATACCTGACTAAGAGGATCTTAGGCCTTGGATACATGCCCTATACAGACAGAATCAAAAAACTCCAGCTATACTCTGTTTTATATCACCTACTTAGAGACCATCTCTGCTTGACCTAAAAAGCCATGTCTGACCCAGAGCTGTTAGATATGCTAGACCTGAAGAAATCCCAATCCCTCCATGCCACATGCTCCGGGGATCTAAACCTCATTACTACAATAAACAAAACATGCTGGAGGGACAGGTTCCAAACCCAGAGACTCCCCATATGCTGGAATAAACTTCCCATTCACGTCAAGCAGAGCACTTCCCTGGATCTCCTTAAGAGAAATCTTGACGAGTGGATGGGCAATAGGAAGTTCACCCCGGGGATCACTTAAGTGGCCTTGCTTGACAGGGGCACTGGAAACTAACTTCGGGTGGCATGATGCCATGAATCTTCTTGGGCTAGGCTTATATAGGCTCCAGGGCTATTAGCCTAGTATACACCTATAAATGGTCTGTGGAGTTTATTAAAAATAGTGAATATTAAAGAATGGTATACATTTAGAACTGATGAGGTTACAAAAGAGTTCTAAGTTACATTTCTGGAGTTGGGATTATGTGTGCAGCAGGGATTTATCCCCAAAAGGAAGAACGAATGGTATTATCCAAATTTTGTACCACCAATACTTCTGGACAGTGTGACATGAGAGGGAAAAAGAGATGGGGGTGAATGAAGGAGAGAGTGCGTTAACATGAAGAATGAATACTGTCAGACCTAAGACCTTAGCCAAAAGAGACTCCCTGGTCTGCTTCCAATTTGGATAAGCAAACTGGAGCCCACTATACTGCATATAGTATTTAAAAGTTGACATAATGGTTAAGGTCTTTACTTCACAGACACAAGGTACATGGTTGGATTCTCACCTTTGTAAGGGAAATTGGCTAGGCTTGAAATGGCCTACAAGGGCAGCTAATCTTGTACTTACCTACAGATATGTATTTATAGCTGAAGAAAGTGCTAGAAAACCAGCTGAGAGTGGCACTGCTGTTCCTCTTAATGGATTTAGTCAGCTATAGTTGATCACATCAAAATGCCTTGGAGTCAGAGAAAAGAGCTAAAATGACAGCCCTGTGGTTAAGGTCTCAATGCATATTATCGGGGCAGCTCGTGCTATAGGACTGTAGGACTGCAGCCCGCTCACCTGTAGAAATAAAAAAAGAAAAGAATGAAAATTACAAAGAGTCCCCCCACCTGTAGAAAGAAAAAAAAAGTCCTGGAACTCAACGCATGCATGTGTTAGGCAGCTCGGATAGGGAAGAAAGGGATCTCCCAAATGTCTGTGTGGTGATGACCACACAGACCGGAAGGACACCGGACTGCATCGCCCACAGGCTGGAGGCTCCAGCCTGCTCTCATGACGTATCACGGGGAAACAGCTTGCACGGGCTGCTACGGAGGTTGATCTGTCTCGAGTGGGCTGCTACGGGAACAGATTTTGATCTGCTGCTAGCTATGGAGGTAGTGTGTGTGTGTAATGCCCCAGTTGCTACATACTGGTGGCTAGAGAGAACACATGGTGGTGGGTAGAGAATACTCTGGCTTGACCTCTGTACCTTGGGTGCAGGTAGTAAGGGCCTGAATTCCCTACCCACCACCATTTGTAAAAAATTTGCAGATTTTTGCATCATATTTGTTCTGTTCCTCATAAAATCGGTGGTTTCTGTATGTTTGTTGTCCCTGGCAAAGTCAGTAGTGCAGTGGTGCACTGGTAGCATTGTTGCCTGACAGCTACAGGTTCTCTGGTTTGATTCTTGGCTGGGGTGCTTTCTGTGTGCTCTGCATGTCAGTGTTTCTCCCTGTTCTGCTAATAATTTGCTTTTGTTCCAAGTCAGACTTTCCTGGTTAACGAATGTTAAATAAAAATAACAGGCATTTGAATTTCTGACTTCATATTCTTCAGAAAGTATATGACATTTTATTCTAGCAATTTTCTAAGTTTATAACATGGATATTTGAAGTCTGTCCTTATTTTTGGGACTGTATTCCCCCATTATTGGCTTCACCCAAGTTTTTTGTGCTAAGGTTGAGAGCTATGGTGAGAACTGAATTCACTGAATATGTTTGGGACTGTATTCCCCCATTACTGGCTTTGTCCATGTGTTTTTTGCTAAGAGGTTGAGAGGTATGGGAACTGAATTCACTGAATATGTTTGGGGGCTGCATTCCCCCATTATTGGCTTTGTTCATGTGTTTTGTGCTAAGAGGTTGACAGCTATGGTGAGAACTGAATTCACTAAATGGTAGTCATTTAAGTTTGTCTTCCTCTCTTTCATAAAACAGCTGATTTGGCATAGTGATATGTTGCTCTGACTGTTTTGCACAGGGTTCCCCTGGGTTCAAGGACTGGCAGTGAAATGTATGGTGGTAACACAGGATTTTATTGTAGCAACTTTCCAACATTATAGAAGCAATGTTTAAAATGTGTCCCTGGTTTTTGGGCTTTTGTCCCCCCCCCCCCCAATAAATTTTGGCTTTTTCCAGATTTCTTCTGCTGCAAAGTTCAGAGATACAGTGGAGTGCTGAGTAGATTTTACAAGGAGCTGAGAGCTGCAGGGGAACAAAAGTTTAGTATGGCTTATGGTGAGTCTACTTGCATTGTTAATAGCACAACAGGTAGTGTACTTGCTTTTGATGCAGAAGGCTGTGGGTTCTAATCCCACAGTAGATAGATGCATTGCTGATACTGTACTGTATTGTAAATGGGGTGGATGCTGCAGCCCTTTTTGGCGGAGATACCTAGTAACTATGAACCTGTTATCAGTTTGCCATCCATTCCCTACTGCAATATTACTAGCTTATCATTTTTTTAATGCAGCATGGGCAATTTATTCCTCAAGGGCAACAGCCACTTTATTTGTAGATGAAACAATGACATATAAAGTTGTTTGCTAACAGCAACCTCTTCATTAGTTATATATTTCTTTAATGTGGAATTTAGATGATGTTTACTTCTTCTTCAGAGATTGTGCACATTTACTGATACTGGTGGACTGCAGATGTTTGAGTAGACTTTTATGATGGAGATGTACATTTGAGTAGACTTTCATGATGGAAATGTTCTGAATTGGGCAATTTTGTCATTATTGGTGCATGCATTTTGTTTCATTATTTACTGGAAAAATGTTCAAAACAATACATTTAAAATGCCCTCTAACAACTGTACTGTATTGTACAAGGAATATAATTTAATACAATCAGGAAGGTGTATCAAAGAACATATGTAGGTTTCATGTTCAAGGGGCCTACGATTTGAAAACAGCCCAAAGTTAATCTTTATCTGCCACTGGCAAAATGTATTTTCTTTCAATGTGGGTTTCAATGCTGTTTCAATGAATGTGAGTTTCAAGGGCAGAGAAGTTTTAATGCTAAGTCTATTTTCATTGTGAGACTGCATTGCTTTGTTTAGCAGATATCTATTAGGGTTTGTGCTGTAAAATGCAAAATAAAACTTTCAAATGAAATCCAAATCATTGCAGAAGTAAAGCAGTATTCACATTACAGTGTTTATGGTAAATGGGGTGGAATAACTAAGGAATGGGACACTGGAACGGCTGCAGGGGGGAGGCTCCATTTGACCATGATTTTGTGAGGGGGGGCAATAAACTCAGACAGCCCTGGCTGAACTATACCTCTCAACTGTCCAGATTTCTGCAGAATGAATAGATTTTTACTTCTTATTTTTGATTTGTTCCTCATAAAATTTGTAGTTTTCTGGCAAATCATTTAGGAATGAAGTCACTAAATAATGACAGACATTAAGTTTCAGACGATATAACCTTCAGAAAAATGCATGCTAAAGCAAGATCTGTTATTCTATCAACTGAATTAAGTTATAAGAGCAATTTTTAGTACTGTTTGTATGTTTCCCCAATATATTTATTTGGCCTTGTCCAGATTTCCTGCATTAAGAGGTTGAGAGTTACATGCAAATAAATCGCTTTATAGAATTAGGAATATCCAAACTTCTCAACTGTCCCCAGTTTTGGCTCAAAATGTTGCTCTCCCCCTAATAACCCCTCCACAAAATGGCAATTCTGGAAGAAAACGTAGAGGGTTTACAATTATAAATAACCATTATGATCAGAGTTATAGATTACTTTTATTTCAGAAATGCATGTAGATGTTCTTATTTGGTCAGCTGCTCAAGTTAGCAGTACTAATATTAAAAAGATGTCCCTTCTTTGACAGGTTCCTAGATGTATTGTGTGGTAATTTTATATTTTTGCATCACATTTTTGGTCTGTTTTTCATAAAATTGTGGTTTTCTGCCAAATTAGTGGCTAAGCGTTAAAGACTGAAGTTAGAAAATAATGGCAGACATTTGAGTTTCAGATTTCATACCCTTCAGATATTTCATACTAATGCAAGACCTACTACTATTCTATTATCTTTCTAAGTTTATAAGAGCAATATTTAAAATTGTCCTTATTTTGGGGCCTGTGTCCCACTTCTGTGTATGGCTTTGTCCAGATTTCTTGCTCTGAGTTTGAGAGGTATGAGTGTCAGAGTCATCACCATCAGCCAGAGACATTTCAAATTGTGACTTACTTGTTTTACCCCACTCCCCCATGTAGTTCCTCTGGATGTGTCCAAGCAAGGCAAGGAGCAGTTATGCAGTGTAAGTGTGCAGAGTATTCCCCCATCCAATGTAGACACAAGTACAACAGTGGCTTTTCATCTGTCCTGCTGTTGTAGTGCCTTGTTGCTTTGTGTTTAAGTGGCAATGCTTTAATGACCATCGGGTAAGCGTGTCTGAGATTGTAAGATGCAAGTAATCTTTAATAAGCACACTGTTAAATAACTGCCAACACTGAAAGCCTTTTTGTTGTTGCCATGCAGAGAATATTTACATAACTAGAAAATGTACAAGCCTTAGGTATTGAAATGCATATGACAGTATTTGTAATAAAGGACAGGATTACAGTATTTTCAGAAGCTCATTACATTTGTTGGAGATTTGCAGTCATATTTGCAGGCTTTACCTGTAAACTAAACAAAATCCCATTCTATCATGTGTGGTCCATAACCCGTGCAGTAATCCCTTAAGCAATTTATCTTGAGCTTGTTTCTTGTTTGCTGTTCATTTCTTACTTTGATCATGTTTTCCCCATGAAACAAGTAGATAGTTGCTGTCAGGCAGCAGGTCTATTTTGGATAAGAAACATTTTTACAAGTGGGGGTATCACAGAGATTTCTACTTTCAGCATGTTACTTGGTACTTTTATAAAGCTGAATATAAGTTATAATTAGAACTGCAGTGCAAGGAGAAGCTTGTTTTTTTATACTTGATTTTGTCTAGTATTCCAGTAATGTATTTAAAAAGTAATTTATTTTTTCATGCCTCACAACCTTTTTGTTTCCATCTAGATATTAAGTAAGCTGTCATGTAGCCAATGCATTGAAATATTTTTTTCTTCTACACTTCATTTCGTCTTGATTGGGCTCTCTTAATGATGGTTTGGCACCCATGGCAGTATATTTAATTAAAGTTCCAGTTGTTATGTTTTTGAGCATAGCCCCACCCCTTTCTAGTTGGCCACACCTCTTCCCATTGGCCCCACCCATTCCGCTGTCTCCTGCAGACCCCCTTTAATTTGAAGTCACCAGCCGCCACTGCATATTATCTATGACTGCTGTGCGCTGAAGTAGCTTGTTAGATATGATGAACTGAAAGAGTTGCTGATGCCTTGAATATTTGAATGCCCTAGACTAACTGTTAAGGATATCTATGACACAACCATTTGAAATGTCAGGACCCGCTAGAAACAAGAAGGAATGGCTGAAAACTGACTTACATACAGTAAGTCTGAGGTGACCATTTATTGGGATATTCCCTTTTGTCTCAAGGTATAGCATTGTCAGAATTGGTATATATCAGTTTGGGGGTGTTTCCCCCCATATTGGGGAGGTGCAAGGGGGGTTGCCCCCTTGGGAAAATGTTAAAGGAGAAGAGGGATTTTCAAGATTTGATTTTTTCCTTTTTTTTTTTTTTTTTTTTTTTTTTTTTTTGTCAGCACGTGACATTTCAAGTGCCAACATTTCCAATTTTGACTGATTGCCCCTCATTTACAGTATGATATAATAAAAGTATACCTTCAAAACTGCAGTATCTTCTGTAAAACTCCTGTTTATTAAGAGTATTACAGGGCTGGTTAGTGACTGGCCTGTTTGAGTTATTATATTTGACCCTGAAAATCCTGATTATTTAATTCTGGACAGTAGTTTTCTTATAAGTGGGAGGTTGAAGCCAGAGACATAACAGTCAGGGTATACCACAGGGCTCTGTCCTAGGCCTATACTTGTTTAGATTGTATCGTTCTGATCTATTTTTTTCATCTGTAAGCAGACGATGCGGAATTGGGTAAACTGATTTCATGTGTTACATATAGGGTATGTTTACAAAAGGACTTGACTAAATTGACCATTTGGGCATAGGAGAATAATATGCTGACAAATACATCAAAAACTAAGCATATGAGGCTTGGAAGACATAAACTGAAAGGTGAATATTTAATATAGCACACAGTTATGGAATATATAGATTCATTTAAGGACCTGAGTATATATGGGTAGATCCAGCATACAGGAAGATAAACAGGACAAGGCCTTTTAAGTCATGTAGAATAGGCAGAGGTCACCCTGCATAAATGTGTGCAAGATGCAGAAGAAATAAAGTGGTGTTCAGCTTAACTGGTGAAGCTCAGGCTTTGATTTTTTCTTTGTTTTTGAATTGTAGTCTTTCAAATTGAGACTTGTCACATTCAGTACATGTAAAAGTGAATATTAGTTTACTATCATTTTACCAATCACTATGATGTTGAATTGCCAAATAAAATGACCAGAGGATCACAAGACAAGAATGCCAAGGTCTATTTGTTGAACATTGTCGAACATTGAGTCTCCTGGCTTATGTAGACAGAGGAACAAGTGCTAACGTGGATCCAGAAAAGGGACAAGTCTGGGTGCTCGAACAAGTAGCCCTTGGCATTCTCACCTTGTGACCTTCTGGTTGTGTTACTTAGTGATTTGACATTGTAGCAATTATTAAAATGATAGTAAACTGAATATTATACTGGTATGGGCCTAATAAGGAAGGATTAAGGAAAGGTGCTAGCATGTTTTGATATATACCCTTTACTAAAGTGGAAAAGGTTGAAGGATTTTCTAATCACTGTTGATTCACAGTGGAGGAAGGAAGGTACATTGTCTAAAAAATGCTTTAATGACAAATAACAGTGTCAGTTATGAGTGGAGTTGCATGCATCCTCTAGCTGTGCTTATCCTATCTTTATCAAAGAGCACAGTGCTTGGGTTTTTCGCATTTAGTGTTACGCCATGGTCCAGACAGAATCAGCTGGTGTGCATTAGCTCTTCTTGTAGGACATGGATATTCTCAGGACAATTGATGTTAGCACCACATCTGCTTTCATCTGAAAACTTCATCTGTCATGACTGTCTGCTTGGATGCCAAAGACACAAATACCAAACAGAAGAGACCCCAGCACAAAGCCCTGGGGGCCAGACTAGGAATTAAATACATCAGGGGTCAGTTGCAATATACATATAGATATAACTATGTATTGGCACATTGTGTCTCTTCCTTTGAGTGTGGTACAGACTTATTACGTGAGTACTTCCCTGGTGGACTGTGTTTTCTTTGCAGAAGAAAATGACTTGTCAGTTCTTGAGGTTCTGACAAATGCAATGCATTCAATTACACCAATATGAATAAAATTTGCTAGTAGGGCAGATGCAATACAGATTGAGTAAAAAGCGTATTAGTGAACATAATGATCTTCAGCTATTCATAATCGCATTAAGAAGCAGTGCTTAATTTGATAAATACAAATCCATGGATTCATTTAGCTAAAGCAGATCACCAAAATTAGTTAACTCTATACAGTGAAACATAAACCTGATTGTTTCTGTACCAGATGACACAACAAGGATTCCATTCTTTAAAAGTGCTCATTCACAGACAAAACAGGATAACAATATCACAGTAAGATGAGCTGTGGCAGGTCTTGTTCTAAACTGAAGCAAGTCAGCATCATTGTGATATGTAATCAGTTGTACTACCACATTACAGTGGAGCTAGACAAGCGAACTTTTTTATTACATTTGAAGTAATCTAATTATACTTACCCGCAATTAACTCTGATCTTAACTAAAACAATATATCATTTTCCTAATACATAAAGTATTAGTGTTAGAATTTTACAGCATAGGACAACTTTATTTTTATGATTTTTCTAGACCTGATGGTAGCTTTGTACAATTTCATTTTTTTAATATTAATATAATTTTAAGGATGAGCTCATCTAAGGAGGTAAGAGCTTCATTTTAATTAAACTAATACTGTACTAGATAAAGAAACAGTAATTGAACTAATTTCATTATAGCAGGGAACAATCCTTCTATTAATTCATAGACATATAACGTGGGAAGAGTAACAACAAGGAGTACTATTGTTACTCTCACCTACAAATACTCATTAATAGTCATGTCAGGAGTGGCAAAATGCTATTGAAACAAAACCAAAAACATTTTTGATGGGCTAATTGCAGTAGAAGATTTTAATTTAGGTCATTGAGCAGTTTTGTTTTGTCAGAATGGAGGAAAATTTCATGCGTACTCCATGGAGAATTCCACATATATTTTTTTTTAATTATGTCTGGAAGTATCCTTACAAAACACATCTCATATAATAAAAAAAGTTTCACAGAAGGTAATCGTTATAGATATATGGAAGAATGAAATATTGTTATCTCTCCATAAACACAGCACTTCAGAACTCTAAGCCATTATTCTCAGGTGATACTTCCATACATTTTTCTACCATCAGCTTAATGCTATCAGGTATCTGGTGAATGCCATCTGGTGTCTGCTACAATCTTTGCATATCTGTTGTAATAATTTCAAAACCATGGTACACACAAAAATGATTAAAACATTTTATTGTTTGTATAGAGTACTGCAGTCAGCTAGCATGATATCATTCTCTGTTCTTAGTTGGCATGAACCCTGTACTTGTCTACAAAGTACCACATAAAGCCATAATATGTGACATCAATCTTACTTCCTCTGTTTCCACATCCTAAAATCCTTTATACCCTCATTTCCATTTAAACCCAGAATGTAGCTTAAACTGTTTGAGTACTCTGAAAGAACAATAGTTTTTAGTGCTTCTAATTAAACTCAATGTATGCTTTTTTCCGGTAAAGAACATATTTTATGGGCAGCACTAACGATGTTACCTGTGTAGGCCAAGCTATTACCATTGTCTTGCAATTATTTTTATAGTCATAAATATGGTCATTCAGGTATAAACCTTGCAAGATTACCTGCTCCTTATATATGTTGAATCTGCATTGTACAGTCCTTGCTATTGCAACTGTTTCTCTTGGATACTGCCTGCTCCTTATATCTATAATCATCTTCCTTGCAATGTTATATTTCAAAGGCCCAAGTTGTAAGTGAAAAGGTTCCCTGGACCAGTGTACTCAACCAGTTATGAAATGTAAATAAATATCCTTTCTTTCATGTCTTTCTTATAACCAAAATGATCATGCAAAAACGATCAGCACTACTTAAAAATAATCCACATTTATTCAAGTAGTTCAAAGACTGATTTGAAGACCACAGGAATGGCCACGGTAGCCATTTGCATACTTAATCATGTATATACACAATCTTCTAGAACTCTTTCACTAATTACACATCTGCAAGTAGAAGTTACGTGCATACATGCACTTATATTTGCTGCATAAGTATAAGATGGGTTTTTGTTCTTTATTCGTCCAATTTTGAATCATTAGGAAACTTGAGTTTTAATGTTTTACTAATAGCTTCTTGCACTAATGTAGTAAAAGTCTCCTCTTGTAGGAACTATTGATAACTTTTGAGTTTTTTTGTGATGTTATTACTCTCAGAAACCAGTTAATTGGATTTGTCTCATCCTAATATGACTAGCAACTGCTGATAATCTTGTTCTGTATGAACAGATGATAACAAAACCATCCTTGTTAAACAAACTAACCAATTGTTCATAAGTTCTTAGGTGTTAACTAGGCTAAAGACCACAAGGGCCTTTTTAAGCCTAGCCAAGTGTAAGTATGAGCCTGGGAGATGAAACATTACAGTCAACCTGTTTGCATTAGAGACACAGGTGCCATACCTGGGATGAATTTCCGGTTTCACATCCAATTGTCCAAGTTGCACTCAATTCATGAGACATGAAGCCCGTTTGGAGGCTAGAGTTAAATAGTAATTCCAGAGGTCCTGATAGGTCATGTTTCATGCTATTTAGAAGGCATCCTGGGATATTGTCAGGGCCCATTGATGCAGTGTTCTTGGTCATAGAGAGAGCATTAAGGACCTGATCCCTAATGATAGTAGTGGGAGTTATATTTGATGATATTTCCTGAGGGAAGGTTGGGGGGAGAGAGGAGTAAAGTTGGAGCTGAATTTATCAGCTAGGAGGTTTGCTATATCTTCTGGCTGAGTAGAGGTGGCTCCAATTACAATAAGCTCTGCACATAATTGTGTATTGCCTATGAGGGCACGGGCATAGCTAAATAATGCTTTGTGGTTGCCCTTGGCCTGGGAGGCCACATTTACCTCAAATTTGGCTTTGGTAGACTTTATTTGTCCTCTGAGTTGTTTTAGTTTGATGAGAGTGCTTTTATTCTACTGGGTGCTGCACCTCCTAATTTTTGCCATGATTTTCTTCCTCCTGTTATACATCCAACTGATTTTATGATTCCACCAGGATGGCTTGTTTTTTGAGTTAGATCTGTACTTCTTCCTGGTGGGTACAGTTGCCTCTATGCAGCTGTTAACATGCTTGTACAGGGTTTCTGTGAACTGATCTGCATAGGAAGAAGTGTTCTCAGGGTTTATGGGGGCTTGATATTTTGCCAGGTTCTCACTTAATAGCAGGACATTAGCCTTAGAATAGTTCTTGAATATTCCCGGTTTAGCTGGTGGTCCAGGTTTTATTTTTACTTCAAAGGTGACCATTTTGTGGTCTGACCTTACCAGAGAAGGCATTACAGTAGGGGGTGTGCAGCACTCTCCCATATTAGTGAGGACCATATCCAGTATGGTTGCACCCCTGGTTGGTGTATTGACTATCCGGTCCAGGGAGTTAACTCTTATAGTTTCATAAACTTAATAAACTATCAGAGTAGTGTGCAATGAATCTATTCATCTGATTACACAGACCTGACAATACTGCTTCCATAAACTGTATATATTGCATACATCTTCCATACATTACTGCTATACCTAGAATCTGTTGCTATTAAATTTAATGCAACTCTGTGGAAATTTGGTCTCTAGGCGTGGGTTAAAAATTATCCTAGCCTATTCAGGCAACCCAGAAAATAAAAGTAAATAAACATAAAAAGGCTATTGTGGCCTGCACATGATATGCTCTTGGAAAGATACATGGTGTTGATTAACTGTACTCCTTCACCATTAATGCATACCCTTACAGCACTAAGTTTCTTGTGCAGTTTTCCAAAGGTAAGGTACATAGGTGCAGCTAAGCTGTGCACCCTCACAATAAGTGTATAGCCTTCTAGTCTTCTAATGGTCTCCTGAATACCTTGTGCAGCTTCCCTAAATGAGATACACAATGCTGCCAGGTTGTATATCCCTTCACTGTAAATGTATATCATCCTACCAACCTGAGTGCTGTGTTCCATGTTCCTTAGGGGGATGCACAGTGCTGGTGATCTGTGCATCTTAACAGAAAATGCAAGCTCCACCTCTGAATGCCTTGTGCAGTATTCAATGGGAGGGCTCACAGTGCCAGTGACCTGTGCACCTTAAGAGAAAATGCAAGTTCCACCTCTGAGTGCCCTGTCCAGTATTCACCAGGAGGGCTCAGGGTGCTAGTGATCTGTACACCTTAAGAGATAATGCAAGCTCCACCTCTGAGTGCCTTGTGCAGTGTTCATCGGTAGGGCTCACAGTGCCGGTGATCTGTGCACTCTCAGACTACATGCATAAGCCCTCATCTGGGTTCCTTGTGCAGTGTTCATTTGGAGGGTGCAGATCTGTGCACTCCCAGACAAAATTAACAGCACCTCTCTGAGAGCCTTGTGCAGTGATACTTATGAATGTGCACAGAGCAGTTGAGCTGTTCTCCGTCAGCCTAAATAGATATCCTACTGGACCTTGAGTGCCTTGAGCAGAGCTCCTGTGGAAGGTGCATGGTTCCACCATTCTAGATAGCCTATCAGTCTTGTATCATGTTTACACACACACACACACACACACACACACACACACACACACACACCAAGTGCCCATCTCAGAGCACAGTATGTTGTGCTAAAGAATGTTGCAAGGTGAAGGTGTACTTGTCACGTTCACCTTTATTTTTCTTTTTTGGTCAGACTTATTACAAGCTGGCAGCCATGCAGTCCTACTTCCAAGCTGCATATCTGTTAGCTAGGCGATTTAATCACATGGTATACTAGACTGGTTTGCAGTGCACAGCATGACTATAAAGATGGCATTCATACAATACTGAACAACTTCACTAAGTCAGACAAACTGTGTCTTTGTTATACCCTCACATGTTCCTCTACACAGTGTTTATGTTAATTCTTTAACTCTCTCTCCCTCAGTACTAAAAGATTATTATAGAATTGATCAATAACTTCATCCAGCTATTGCCACCTTAAGAGTTATTCTGGCTTCTAAGTACTAAGAGATGTTTTTCTTGCACTGTTTCCACAAATCTCTCACTTTAGCCATTCCACATTATTTCCACACATCCTGTAGCTTAAACACGTTACATAGTAAACCACTAGCCTTCCATATGTAGCATGTTCTGCACTATAATCTGCAGGTGTATTGTGAATTCACATAAAAATGTTGTGTTTTTTTCCATTTAACAACATTTTGCTGTATTTTCTGTAACTCCATATGGCCCGAGTCATGTCTGAAAAACATCTCAGGGCAACCTGCCATCTTGATCAACAATCAAACTAATGTAAAAAGCAACTTGAATGCAGGTCTCCTATTAGTTCACTGTTAAAATTGCATGTCCGTTTTTTGGTACCTGGTATTTCACTGGCTGAAATAAGCCATAATGTACATTAGATATATCTGGTGGATGTCCCAGCTAAATTTAAGTAACTGTATTGAGATTCTGAAATAGTATATTGATTTATATCAGTGAAGCAATGTGATTTGGAAAACCTGCAGTGTCAATTTCATCATAAAAGATGTCCACCATCTTATCATTTAGTGACATTTTTGTATTTCAGCCATAAATAAAAACTATTTTGTAAAAGATATTTATATATATTTTCACCACATGCTTAGAAATCTTCCACAGAAAGAATACTGTAAATATGAAAAAAGGAAGAGGATTGAGAAAAATAAGAAACATACACAAAAACTGAGGTGCTGTGATAAGTAATATTGATAGTAACAGCAGAAGCTATATTTTTGGAGCAATGTCTTCCTTTCTCTACTACGGTTGTGTAGGACTGCACTGCAATATAACAACAGAAATGGAATTGTGTGTTGTATTACAGCATCATGTCCCTGTTACCAGATTGCGGTACCACCACTGTTCATTTTACCCATCGATGACATCTGTGAGTGCTGAATACAGATGGTGCAATGTCACCAGAGACAATAAGCATTTTTGGGTACACTACAAACATCAAGGACTCTATAAAATTATAAAAGGTAAATGAAAATTTACTATACCATTTATTTTTATTTTTGAAATGTATATTATTATGCCTTGTATGCATGTTCTGAATCAAACTGTTCCTAAATTGCATCTTAACATAGCATTTAAGAAAAGCACTGCATTAAACTAAACTCTCTTGTTCTGTGGATTTTCTCCTATCTTTCACTCGCTTTCTATTTCTGAGTTCGTAACTACCATCTCAATCTAAGCACAATAAGCACATTATTAAGGTCTGACAGTGTTTCTCTGAAAACAGGCAATTAGTAAAACCACCCATTGTTCGTGTATGCAGTCGTAAGACAGGTTATGGATCGAGATGAAAGCATGGAGGCAGATTATGTCCCCAAGCAAAACCTTGCAATCATTAACAAAATGTTATGAACACAATGGAACTTGGAAAATGAAAAAATGAATTTTTTTATCTGATTATCAAAAAAAGATCACTAAGAAAAACATAACAGCTCCAAACTTTATGCCCATTTTTTTATAACTTCCTAGTCAAGGCACTTACTGTACTGGTCCAATTCAAGACAACAGCTCTAAGCTTTCAGTCACTGGAAATGGTCCAAGATTGGTGCTTATTATCACTTCTGTTTACTGAGAATGGAGTATTTGTGATGTCCTCCAAGGCAATGTTCTCACAGTACCACTAGTAATAGGAGAACCTGCAAAAGAAGGGCTCTAAGTGGACCCGTAAACTACGTGTGAGCTGCATCTTTTAAGTGATTTCAGTGGCAATCAGGGGAGTCCATGGATTAACAACCCCCACATAGTCTACCCACTATTTCACTTTTTACACTGATTGAAAAAAAAAAAACTTGCTTCTGACAACCAGCATGCTAGCAGCCAGTTTCTTAGTGAGACGCTTACGAACTGAGTCGAGTAGGTAACTAATGACTTACGAGTAGTGTCTCAACACATAACAAGGAGTGAGGGCTGCTGATA
Source organism: Protopterus annectens (assembly GCF_019279795.1). Taxonomy (NCBI): domain Eukaryota; kingdom Metazoa; phylum Chordata; order Ceratodontiformes; family Protopteridae; genus Protopterus; species Protopterus annectens. The sequence continues at coordinate 23,174,850 of NC_056733.1, forward strand.
TTGGAATATAGTCTTTCACAAGCAGCAATCTTAACAGTGATTAGATTTGGCAGGAAGTGTCCGAACTGACCTTCCACCTCCTTTGTCGAACTGAGCTTCCACCGCCTTTCTCTAACGTCATTTCTGTGTCGAATTCTAACTTCTTCTGATTCTCTTCTCTCACAGAATACAGCTGGACAGTTCCACCACTTCAAGGTTAAATTTTACATCACAGATTAATTGATTATGGTTACACCACCTAAATGTTTTAAGTTGTGCTTTCCAAGTGTGAACAACGACAGGTGCAAAGAAACTAAAAGGAGCTGTAATCTCCTTTTCAGACAGTACCTGAATGTAACACTACAACGGTTACAGGCAGGAGAAGCAATGAATACAGGTACTAGAAGGCGACAGCAAAATATTATTACTTCACTGCAGCTGTACAGCAATACTAGCTGTCATTTAAAATAGTAAATGGCTGCCTATCATTGCATATGTATTGAGGCCCATATTTGTACTTTTCATCAATAAGAAATATTTCAGTAAAACTGCCCCAGGGAAGTAGAACCTAGTTCTGAATGTTATTAGAAATGAAACTGTCTACAGCTTTTAGTTTAAACTATTAGCCTAGCACCTACTTCTGAATGGCATTAGAAATGAAACTGTCTACAGCTTTTAGTTCAAAAAACTATTAGCCTGTGTTGTCAGCCCCTCTGAAAACCAACACTTCAGAGATAATCAATAATAATCCATCACTTAATTAACTATTTCCTGTCCTTGTTAATTTCAGGTTTGTTACTCAAGATTAGCAGGACTTTTTCGAAATGAAGAGTACCTAATTGGTCTAACTCACCTTTTTCTCTGAGGTGCTACCTTACTTAATTCTGCCATATATGACATTTGTTTGTTCAAGGCTTATGCCTCCATGTCATACATGCAATAATAAGATTCAATGGTTATATACCCATAGTGTTGTGATATACTGTTACTCGTTCAATGTTCTGCTACTGTCTGTTCACTTTTTGTAATAACTGTCCCCATTATAACGCACTTTAACTCTGGCTCTTGCCTCATAACTGAAAAGCGTTCTTGAGTCAGCTTTCCTGTTTGATTAAACTAAGACAGACCAAATGTATTGACAAAATAAAATAAATGAACTTGCTGCAAAGGCTGGAAAGGGAACAGTTTTCATTTTGCCCCTTAACCTGCTAGTCATCAAGGTTATGAGGTTGAAACTCACAGGATCAGTTTCCTATGGTAACACTACTAATGCAGTCCCTACTTGCATTCTACCACTTATTACTTTTCTGTGCGAGTTTCTGTTTTGCCTGCAGACGCAAAACCACTGAGTTATTTTTGTATAAGTAAGTGGGTGATAACACGGACTGCCTTTCCTACACACACACACACACACACACACACACACACACACACACACACACACACACACACACACTCGCACACACATGCACACACGCACACACATGCACACATGCACATACACACACACACACACACACACACACACACACACACACACACACACACACACACACACACACACACATGCACACACATGCACACACACACATGCACACATGCACATACACACACACACACACACACACACACACACACACACACACACACACACACACACACACACACACACACACACACACACACACACACACACAAAATACTTGATTGGCATACTTTATTCAGCTGAAACTTCAAGGGATGATGACAAATGCAGAGAAGGTGTTTTCCACTCATTCCTTTGACTAAGAATGGAGATGTCCCACATAACACCAGTGTCACCCATATTGTTTCATAGACTGAATCATACTGGGACAGGTCAGAGCTGCATGGGCCATTGATTATCTTATGCTTGTGTTGTAAACCACTGCTGATGGTGGATTCAATAGTGAGACCTAAGGTGTCTGATGAAGCAGTGACATTGTTCAGACTCTGTAATTCTACACTGTAAATTTACAGGGACTCACAGAAGAATACAAAAAGGTTAAGTTGCTCAACACAGGTGGTGTACCAAAAACCTTCTTCAGCATAACTACAGGTATGACAGGCCAACAAATAAATAATAAAAGGGTCCTGCCTAAATGTACTCACAACAGTGGTTCTGTGAAGTAGTTATGGCTACTATAGCTAGGTCTGGCAGCAAGAGAACAGCTTTAAAGTAGCAATTACACCCGTTTAAGTTTTTCTCTTCATTTTCTGCAGTATTCATAGTTAAAAACAAAGTGAGATTCCTCCAGCCAGTAGTTCTGAATGAAGCATATGAAGATGTGCTTCACATAAGAAGATACAAATACCACTGCAGTAGCTAAGGACATGGCTCAATCTGATGTTCTCAAATCCAGAATGTAAAATGAATCCAAAATGAAGGTGCCAGAGCTGATACAGCTCATAACTCTGTCATGCCCGTTGATCCGTTAAATGCTACTTAGATTGATTCCTGCTAGATGCAACTGACACTGAACCCCTCAATACCCAAGCACATTTGCAACCATAACTTTAGCTATGATTGGTTTAGCCAAATACGGGCAAAAATATCACTAGAGATCACATCTTGCAAGCCAATCCAAGCAATTCATAAACAAATACACAAACAATGGCAGAAGAAAACTAAAATAAACTAAAACACCAAACAAACAGATTCCAACACCTCACAGTATATAGTCAAATTTAATTAAGCATTTTCATCCTAAAAAATCACAGGACTTTATCACTTTAAGATGCGTCCTTATTACTTGCAGTGCCAAAATATATTTTGTGTAAGTTCTAACATCTCACCCTACAAGGGTATCCAAAAGCAGTTGAAAAGAAACTTAATTGCAGTTAAATAAGGGCCAAATATTTTGCCTTTGGCCCCAGTAAACTGGCTAAAATACTGGAGAAAAGTATCCACACCCAGATCCTAACACAGCTCCTTTCCAACAATCTTCTTGCCAAAACTCAACACACATTCCATCCCAACCATAGCACTACCACTGCACTCATCCATTTTAGTAACCTGGTAAATATGCACTACAACAACGGCCAACTAGTGTCTGCAGTTTTCCTTGACTTATCAAAGGCATTTGATACAGTCTCCCTTACAAACCTTTTAACATCACTCTCAGAATTACAACTAACTACCCCCACTCTATTATGGCTTCAAGATCCTCTCTCCCAATGCCAACAAGCTGTTCAGTGGAAAAATTCCCTTCCCCCGTACTTCCTGTAAAACTAGGAGTACCTCAAATATGAATCCTAGGACCCTTACTTTTCACTATATTTACAAATAATCTTCACAAAGCAACCTCTCTAGCAAACCTGGTTCAATACTCTAACAACTCCACCTTAATCTGCTCTGCCCCCACCCTCCAACAACTTCACATCAAAACCCAAGAAGCCTTTACATCCATCGAAACCTGGCTAACAAACTCTGAGCTAATACAAAATTTTAAAAAGACCCAATTTATGCTCTTCCATCCTTCCAAAGCAGCAGTACCTACTCCCCTGTTCTCTATTTCTGCATCAGATAATACCCCGAACTCCCTCATTACACAAACCAAATTACTAGGGGTCATTATTGATAATAATATGAAATTTGACAAACACATAGCTCATGCAATAACCAAAGTCAACAAAAAACTAGGTACTCTTTACAGATGTAAAAATTTCTTTACCAACAACAGTAGTTACCCTAGCTCATATATCCATCTTCTCTCGACCTTACTGTATGCTTCTGCTTCCTAATTAATCTAAACAAGCGCGATTTAAACAAGCTATCAGTATGCTACAACAAAATAGCAAAATTCGCCACAAACTCCTCCTACTGCACCCACCACTGTCAGGCCCTTAAACAGCTTTCCTGGCTGGAACTCCCTAACACCTTAGTTCTAAATCAACTTCTTCTAGCTCACCAAATACTGTAATAACCTGACAAAACTCCAGTCTTACAAGATCTGATCACCCTCTACTCCAATAACCGAGAACTTAGATCCACTAACAAGGCACTAATCACAATCTCCAAAACCCATTACAACTCTGGTGACTCCCTGTATTCTGGCAACATTGCCAAGACTTGGAACTCTTTACCACTACAAATCAGGGTACAACCTAACAAAACCATCTTCAAAAAACAGCTTATTTCCCACCTAAACAACTCATGGACATGCAAGTGCTAGCACCTGGCCGACATATTTTAACACCTTTCCCTACCTACTATCCAATCTCTTCTTTAAAATTCCCACAGATGCACTATATTTATTATTACATATTACTTACCACCTCACTGACACTCACTTCCCACTGTCCCATCTATACCCACTAACTCTCCCCTTGACTAAGTTAAATAGCGTTCCCTTAAATTGTCAATTTTTAGTTTTTTTCTTTCTTCTCTTATCTTTAGTACATCTTGAAGATTATCTCTACTAAAGATACTGTATGAACAACAATCACATTACTACCTGCTATACTTTTAATTGCATGTCTAAACCACTATGCTTATGTAAATATCTTATGCAATCATATGTTATCTGCTATAATTTATAACTGTGTCTGTAAACCACAATGCTCATGCAAATATCTTATGTATAATATATTAGTAATTGTTTCTGGAGCTTTTCTTCCCAGGCCTCTGCTGAAAATGCAAAGATCTGTCCAGTCGGACCTCACTGGTAAACAAATGTAAAATAAAATAAATAAACATCAGATAGCCCTGCCATAATGGAATGCTGGTTCAAGCTCCAGTGCATAAGTCAGAGGTGAGCATAAACAGAACATATTTTTCAGAATTATTTCATGTTCTGCCTTAGAATTACCTTGCAAGCCATAGCTCTAACAAGCCAGGAAGTGAGTATTCTTGGATGGAAGATCTTTTTTATTTCCATTGTAATAACAGAAGCAGCAACTATCACCCTTCAATGCTGTTATCTCAGGCCAGTCTTTGTCAGATAACTTCAGCACTCCACCTTAGACTAACACAGTAACAGTTCTACTTCTGAGTATGTCCTCCTAGTTGATTTTAACACAGTGTGTCTTAAAATTCTCAAAAGGGCCTATACATATTCCCTAGAACAGCAAGGACCACCGCACCATCGCCTTCCATAAAAGGCAGAGTTATCCAAAAAGCATTGCCACAACTGCCATTCTGCTAGACTTGAATAGCAGTATCTCACTGATAGGAATGTTGTTCTTCTTCTTTCGGCTTTTCCCAGTTAGGGGTCGCAACAGCTAATGATTAACTAATGATTGTCAGTGGATTTTTTACGGGTGCCGAGGTGCCAGCTCGACGCCCAACCTTCAACAAAGGCACACGCATTCTACGCATGTCTTTTCGAATGCCACTCGACTGTGGGGAGGACATGCAGACTCCACACAGAAGGCACTCTAGATGAGAATTGAACGGCAGAACCTCTTGCTGTGAGGCAACAACGCTACCGCTGCACCACCGCGGCTACAATATATGAAAAAAACAATATGTGAGACTGCCCTTGAGAACCTTTATAATTAGTCCTTACAAATTCATCCCATAGTCCTGCACTTCTCTTCTATGTTTCCTCTCTTCCATCTTTATAATAAGCATGGTCAGCTTCAGCACTGCCCTGCATGCAGCTGTCACATCAACTGGGATTAAAAGGGCTTCTACCAAGTGTATCAGGCCAATCAGTGAAAATAATGCCTCTTTGGGCATCTATCTCTCTAGACATATGTAACAACTGGAGCGCCCAAAGACAGTAGGGTGGGGTGACAGGGCAACTGCCTCAGGCACAAAGTGTTGTGGGGATGTAATAAGGCAGTCACACTCTTTCAATCTTTTAAAAAACAGTATTGCATTTGTGGTCAAGTGCTGTGCTTGTGTTGTCTGAATTATAGCAAGCAGCTTGCTATAATTTAAAAGTAGAAAAAAAAATGTATATATATATATATATATATATATATATATATATATATATATATATATATTTTTTTTTTAACTTAAACCTGAGTGCTGTAGTACTACATAATGGCAGGGCATAAACTGTAGCAACTGTTTGCTACAGTTTGATAATTTTTTTTTTCATTATAGCACAAGTGCTTTAGCATTCTGTGTGGGCAGTGTTGAGGGAGGTTGGGAGCAGGGCAAAGAAATGGGACTTGAATAGCTGGGGGAGGGGGGTGCTGTGCATCTGACTTTCTGGTCAATGTGCCAGTGGAAGGAATGTCCATTTTTTTTTTTTTGGCTCTTCAACGAAAAAGCTGGCGAGGTCTTAGATTTAACTGTAATAAGCTAATCACTTACAATGTATGGATCAGCTTATTGCAGTGAAGTGTTTTTTTCTTCACTTAAAGAGCAGAGGGAGTAGGGTGTTGCTGTCTTACTAAAAGGACAAAAAGGCCTAAGCAACATGTTCTACATACACTGACCCAAAGCCCTTTCACTATACTCAGTATCTTACAGACAGAGGTGACCTGTATCTGGCATAAAAGGCATCATCCTACCAAATCCTTATGTATTTACTGCACATAAGCAAGACAAATGGCTTTAGAAATACTCAGTCTAGTGATCTACAGCTCTTCTGCAACCTCAACAAAACAGTTTGGAGGGACAGGTATATCTTGCAGAGGAAACCACTGCTCTGGAACAGACTCCCTATCCATATATAACAAAGTTCATCCCTGTCCATATTCTAGCACAACTTGGATCTGTGGATGGGAAACAGCAAATTTAGCCCAGGACTGCTCCTGTACTACTAATGGGCAGAGGCAGCCCTTAAATGCATTATCCCATGTAAGGGTCTCTTTAAATTATCTATGGTATTATCTCAGCTATTCTCACGATGGGTAATATATAATTATTGACCAAAGGGTGGGTAAGGCTAATCTCTAACTCAATAGAAGGTTAATCTGAACATAAAAAGGGAAATTGTCTAGGTTTAAAAAGGCCCTCCATGGCAGCTAGGCTAGTAGTTACCTATGAACCTATAACACCCAAAACCTTAATAGCTGATATCTGAATGATTTACAACCAGTGGTGTGTAAAAGGCATGTTCAAGAACTGACTTCCTCCATATGTAACACCAGCTAAGGTACAATTATAGGGCAGGGATCAGAGACTACATAGATATTCAATTCTGACTCTATACAATCCCAAGAAATTCAGAATGGTAGAAAAATCTCCTCCTTAAATATAACATCACAGGCTTCAATCAAAGTGCAAATCAGTCATGATGGTGATGAGACCAAATAGTCAATCCTTCTTCTGACCATTTCATAGATCTTTTCTACCCGCTGCTCCACAATCACAAACCTTTCAGCTGCCATCTCTTACTTTCACATGTGCAAGTTCAACACGTTCCCTTAGCTTCCAAATTTGCACCTTAACGGTACTTTTAGGAAACTACTCCACAGCGGAAAAATATCAAACATTGCTAAACAAATAGTTCCCATCCACTTCCCACAGATTCCACAAAACGGGAGTAGGCATCATAACATTTCCAATCAAAGTATCCAGCAACAGATCCAGAATACATATTGCTGAACTAGTTCCCAAATTCTGAATAAGGCCATTGTATAGTCAGTGCAGGAAATTAATACTATCAGTCGTTAACAAACTGATTCCAGTGGTTCAGGGTTTGATACTTTTAGCCATCATTACTTAATTTTGTGAGAATAAGCAAGTCACTAAACAAGACAGTGCTTCCGGGCTGAGTTTGATAAAGATCCACATTGATCCGTGATCCACCGCAGTTAGTAAATACAAATAAAAATTAATTATTTAATTACTTCATAATAGTAATATGAAAGGAACAAGGGATAGCTACAATATCCATTCTGTGTTCTCTTGCAAAGATGATGGGAAAAAAGTGCAGAAGCAACTTATCAGCTAATTTCTATTCCATTGCAAATAAGACAGACAGACAAGTCCCTTTAAGTTACTACTAAAACAATATCTAGGAATAGATTGGCTCTGCTCCTGGCTACAATAAATTTCGTGGCCACACCTGTTACCTTTTCTCCCAATACTCATCTTTTCCACTTCTCCCTTTTTCTCTATCTGGTCAGAAAGGTATTGACTAAAGTACAAGGAGTAGACATGTTTACACAAACTGGATCCATTGCAGGTTCTAAGCGACAAGACTCAGTCTCATTTCTCTAATTAGATCAAACACTATCGGACCATTACAGTTTCACCACTCTCTCTTGCCGTGTCTATCCAAAACTAACATTCCTTCTAGTGGTCGAAAAAGCCCCAACCATTCTCACTTTCTTAATTAGTTTGCTTCTCAGTCGTAAATGTAACAATATTCTCATTGTTGCTCTACTGCTGACATATCATACTATGTTTAATTAACTAATATTTCCACAGACATCCTGCGGCTTCTATTTAATATTTTAATTTCTGGATATCATATGCAGCATTGCAGTATCGTTTGCAATGCTATGTCTTTCTCTAATATATACAAGTCTGTGCTTATTTCTAGTCAATAATCAACACTGTATATACAATGTCTGTATAAGGTATTGTAAAAGCTTTTTCTCATGTATGTGCATTTTACTATATTTTGTATTTCTTCTATCATGTAACTGTATATATATATATATATATATATATATATATATATATATATATATACATATATATATACATAAAAACACTACATAAAACCTGCTAAATGTCAAGCTTATCTCACTGGTTCTCTGCTGAAAAAGGTTTTATCCCAGTTGGACTTTCCCAGTAAGCAAAGATAAATAATTAAATAACTTAAACAGTCTAGGATATTATTGGACATCCAGCATATCTTCCACTCTGGACTTGGAGGTAAATGCAGTCATTATATAGCAAACATAATGATAATCAATATAGATGAAAGAGATGCCATATGTGACCTGTAAAGATGCCTCTGCAAAATGCTCATGACAGCAAATCACAAACTGCTTTAGGAAAAAGCCAGTGCACTGATGGTAATTAAAGTATTTTTTTCTATTTGCTAGGTATGAGGGGCACACAAATGCAATGGTAAAGTCTGCAAGTGATTCTTAAGCAGTGGAGTATCAGGTGTATAGAAGACGTGTTACTATGCATCAGGCAAGCTAGTGGTGTACAGAACATATGCAAATGAGGAGCTTAGTATGAATAGCAGTGAGAAAGCAATTCAGACTTAGTGGCACTTTGTGTCAGAAATGCCACATAACTTGTCAGCAAAAAGAATAGTTAACCCAACACAAGCTGCCAAAGCAAGAGGCCTACCAAAGTTAAGAGTGCTACACTGTTTGCACTGCATGAGCAAAGCACTCATTACACATCAGCATGGATCCCCCATTCATTCATACATATTTTGGAAGAACAATAAACACACACAGTTACATTTATCTCTGTGGGAACGCTAAACCATTTGTGTTCAACATGCTGAGATGTATGATGTATCCTTTTTGTTTAATAACTGGGATTGTGATGTCTTACAGAAATAATTGTTCTCTAAGGTATAGTACTTCAGAAGTTTGCATAGTCAGATACTAGGGGTGGCCACAGTGGTGCAGCGGTTAGCGTTACCGCCTCACAGCAAGAGGTTCTCCGGTTCGATCCTCGGCTGGGGTGCCTTCTGTGCAGAGTCTGCATGTCCTCCCTGTGGTCGCGTGGGTTTCCTCCCACATCCCAAAGACATGCTGTAGGTGGATTGGACACACTAAATTGGCCCTAGGCATGAGTACATGCGTGTGTGTGCCTTCTGTGGAAGGTTGGGCATTGGGCTGGCAACTTGACACTGTAAAACTCCACTGCCAATCATGAGCGGACAGTGATCTGCTGTGGCAACCCCTAACCGGGAAAACCCAAAAGAAGAAGAAGCATAGTCAGATACTAGGGGGTCTGTGTGGTATAGCTAGCTATGATAGGAAAAACATTAATAGTGAATGTATAATTTCTGTTTCACTAACAGGTAGGTATTTAGTGGCAATCACTAATGTAATGGACTTTAGTCATGGTGTCTATATCCAACAATATATACATATGGATCTACCTGACTACATCGACAGTTCACAACAGCGACAACGAGTCAGAAGATCGACAAGTCAGAAGACCGACGGAGGAAAACACCGACGCTGAGAACACTGAGATGGGGAAATGATGTGTAAGTATGCGCTAGTGACGGCCGTTAGGGTGCGAGTAAGGTAAGTGTGCGATGTTGACGGTCTGTAGGGATAGGGGTGGGATAAGTGAGTTAGGGTTAGGGCACGGGTTAGGTAAGGGTGCGAGTAAGGTAAGTGTGCGATGTTGGTGGTCTGTAGGGATAGGGGTGGGATAAGTGAGTTAGGGTTAGGGCGCGGGTTAGGTAAGGGTGCAGTAGTGATATTTTTTGGGTTAGGGGCGGGTTAAGTGAGTTAGGGTTAGGGCGCGGGTTAGGTGAGTGTGCGATAGTGACAGACCTTAGGGTTAGGGTTTCGGTTAGGGTTGTAGATAGTTGTGTATGTAAGGGTTAGTGTTGGTTTGTAAGGATTTTGGTGTGCTTGTGTTGTGTGTGTGGGTTTTGGACAGGGGATTTGTTTTGTTTGTTGTTATGATGTGTCAAGTGTGTGAGGTGTCGTGTTTGTGAACTGTCGATTATTTGGTGTCGGTGAAGTTGTCGCTGTTGTGAACTGTCGATGTAGTCAGGTAGATCCATATACACACACACACACACACACACACACACACACACACTCACACACTAGAAACAAAGCTCCTCATTTAACAGCAGCGGTACTACAACTTGCTACAACAGCTACAGGACCACAGTTGGTGTGCTGATGTCCTGACAAGCAGTCTTTATCTGAGATGTCCACTGGGAGCCCAACAGGGCTGTGAATCCTAATGGGACATTAGAATCAGTGACTGAGAATAAAGCATTAATGAGATACAAAGAATGTGTAGGAAGGTAGTTGGCTAAAACTTGACCAGGTGGTTCATAAACTTGCAAGCAACCCTATGTATCTTGTATCTATACACTCCCTAGCACTGTATATTGGAGCACTATTTGCATGTTGTATGTACTTATGTCTGTGTGTGTGTGAATATGTGCAAAACATGTAGTTGATAGATCTAAAATTCTGTGTACTCTCATCAAGTACATGATCCTGGCACATAGCCCTTTACACTGCCAGGAGCACAGGTGCTCATATATGTACAGGTACATATTCGCATGTGTGCATGTTTGTCATCTTTGTGTGTGCACTTGTGCAGAACTGACAAAGGTAAAACTCTTTGAAATCCCCTGATTATGTACATGCTACTGCCTACAATACCATGTGCTCATGCATATGTCGTAAATATATGAGAGAGAGTGTGTGTATTTGTGGGTATGTGCTTGTGTAGAGTTTGGCTTACATGCTCATGCTCTTAATACCAGGTGCACAGGCAGTCATAGATATATGAAAGTGTGTGTGTTTGTGTATCTGTGTGTGTGTACGTACATGTGCTTGCGTGCATGCATGCGTGTGTGTGTGTGTGTGTGTGTGTGTGTGTGTGTGTGTGTGTGTGTGTAGTCTACAAAGCTAAAACCCTTTGGCTTCCAGTGTCATGAACGTAAACGTTCAATTTCAAAGTTCAAAGTACATACTGCCATGTCTTGTGTATGCTCTTGGGAAAGAGTCTATTGTGTTAAGCCTATGTTACAGACTGAAGACAAGCTGAGGAAAGATAGCCATTTATCCTTGCTCCAAAATCAGTCTGGGGTCCTTCATCATATAGTATCAGTGTGTGACAGTGTGTGACAGTGTGTGTGTGTGTGTGTGTGTGTGTGTGTGTGTGTGTGTGTGTGTGTGTGTGAGTGAAAGTGTGTGTGTGTGTGTGTGTGTGTGTGTGTGTGTGTGTGTGCTGTCATGTGAACACTGAAGGCATTATAAGAGATCTGGAGACACAGGTTGACAACAACCTCTCCTTTGACCACCACATTTCTACTATGGTCAGAAAGTCCTTCTATGTGGCACATCGCACTACCAAGGGTTTTGCATCCAGGAAAAAAGAGGCCATCATCTCACTGTACTACCCTCATTAGGCCGATTGGGTATATTGCCCCATTTGGCATGTGCCTCACTAAACACATGCAACAGCTGGAAAGGCCACAAAAGTACCTCATGAAGAGGATCCTAGGCCTTAAACACATGTCCTGCACAGACAGACTCAACAAACTCCGGCTATTCTCTGTCTCATATCGTCTACTAAGAGGCGATCTCTGCTTGACTTTTAAAGCCATGTCTGACCCAGCTCTGTTAGAAATGCTACATCTAAAGAAACTCCAATCCCTCCACACCACATGCTCCAGAGACCTCAACCTCATTACCACAATCAACAGAACATGCTGAAGGGACAGGTTCATAACCCAGAGACTGCCCATGCTCTGGAATAGACTTCCCATGCATGGCAAGCAGGGCCTCTTCAAGACAAATCTTGATGAGTGGATGAGAAATAGAAAGTTCACCCAGGGCATCACCTCAGTGGCTCTACTTGATAGAGGCACTAAGAACTAACGTTGGGTGGCACGATGCCATGGCACTTCTATAGGCTAGGCTTGTAAAGGTTCCAGGGCCATTAGCCTAGTACACACCTATGAACCTATGTCTAAGTAAACCATCTACAAGTAGCTGCATTATTAATTAGTAATTTATATTATTTGTATAGGTAGAAGTTTTGCATTTTCCTTCACCCTGACTCAGGCTGTGACTTTCCAAGCAAGAAAACAGATAAATAAATAAAGAAAGTAAATTACTGCAGTGCATGCCATAATAGTACAATTTATAGTGTCTGCAGATATAATGCTCTTCCTTGTGAAACTGATGATGTGGTCTTGTGCATAGTAGCACAACAACAGATACTGTCTTTACAATACGAAACTCCATGAAATACAACATGCACTTGAGTTGGGAATATCACACTGACACATTTCTGCAACTTTTCTTACCAGGACGCATGCAGTACAAAATGATCAATAGTGGTGATGTTTTACCATTAAGTCATTACATGTCAAAACAGACAAAGTTTAGTAAATATGACATGAGTAGACATACTTGTATGTGTAGTCCAGCATGTTTAAACAATGATTGACTTCAACAATTGGCTAAGCTTCTGGTGTCATTCTAAGGAGATCCAGTATCTGTCTGCCTGGGATGACATGATTGACAAACCATGATGCTTTGCCAGAGATGGCTTGCACCTGTCGCCCTTGGGATTCCGGATACTGTCTAAGGCTCTTGCCACCCCTATAGCGCCTTTTTTAGGCAAGGTTCAAAGACAAATCCACCACGGTAACAGGTACAAGCAAGCAAAATCTGAGGCTACTTAATGGTAGAAGTCTAAACCTCAAAATGCACTCACTTAAAATGAATAACATCGACATCTGTGCTGTGACAGAGACTGGGTTCAAGGCTCCAGAGAGCACCCCTGCATTACCAGATTATAATTCATACCACACCTTTCGGACACCTAACCTGGACTGAAACACTAATGGTGGAGGCGTGTCCATACTCATTAAGGATATCCACACCTCCAGGCTAGTTGCTTATCATAATGCATCCGAGATTATCCAAGTGCAACTAACTCTGGGCAAGACCGCAATCCAAATTGTAGCTTGCTACAGATCCCCCACCATGCCCCAGGATTCCCACTCCTCATTCCTTGATACACTGGAAAATATTAGGGTACAACCTAACACTCTAATAATGGGTGATTTCAGCTACCCCACCATTAACTGGGAAAGCTACTCATGTACCAACTCTTGTGCTCAAAGTTTTCTGGAATTCATAAATTCCAACACCTTGGATGAACTTATCCACACTCCCACCAGGGGCAGCAATATCCTAGACCCGATAATTACCAATATGGGCAACCAGTGTTCCACAGCAGAGGTCAGTTCCTCTTTGGTCAGATCCGTCCACAAGCAAATCACCCTAGACATCCACATCCCACCACCACCCCCCCCACCCCCCCCATTAGGGAAACCATTGTAAAAACTTTCTCCAATGCCACTTCACGCTTCTTATGAAAGAAGTGGCAAACTTCACGACACCCATGCTGATGGACAATAGAGGTACGACCGCTGAATCCTATACAAATGCACTTTATAAGCACTTACATGAGTGCATGGATCATGCTATCCCTAACAGAGCCAAGATGCTATCCTCCAAAAAAAGGAAGACGATCTGAAAGAAACTGTTGCAAAAATGAGTAAAATCCCATGACTGGAGGAACTCCATGGTCAGCCTCAGTACGAAGCTGAGATCCCTCATAAAATCCTCCAAAGCTAGTTACGAAAACAAAATTGCCACTTATTCTAAAGACAACTACAAAGCATTCTATAGCTATGACAAGAATCTCAATGGCAACACTCAGGTCTGCTCTGAGTTACAGCACAATGGCACTAAATATACAGAACCAACTGATATTGCCAACATCCTGGCAGATAGGTTCAGTGCTAACTTTACCCCACTCTAACCCCCTAAAGGGCCCATCTCTATACCGGAAGAATGCAAAGCTCCTGTAATCATGGCTGCACAGGTAAAAAACACACTCTCCAAAGCCAAGAACACAGCATCAATGGGACCTGACAACATCCCAGGCTGTGTTCTACACAAACTGCAGAACAAACTGGCACCCCACCAAAGTACCATGTTCAATCAGGTTCCTATTACCTAATCGAAATTCCAGAAGGTCGAACACCAGAAGTTCGAACCTGGAAGTTCAAAAGGTGAAAATGTTGAAGCTGCGGAAGTCCGAATTCTCTCCCAGGGAAAGAATTTGGTTGGATGTTTCTGTGGCTTCATCATTTTCTCCATTGTGGTGCAAAGGTTACAGAACAGGTTAAGGTAAGTATGTGATTGTGATGGACGTTGGGGCTAGGGTGCAGGTAAGTGTGTAATTGTGATGGATGTTGGGGTTAGGGTGGGGGAAAGGTAAGTGTGTGATAAATAATTAATAAATGAAAAACTGGAACAGGAGCAATGATACAGCATTTTATTGAGGCAAGGCAGAATAACTTGAAGAATTAACACTCCACAGAACAGCTCATGCATTTTCGTCCGAGTAAATCCCAGACTTCATCAGATAAGAGCAAATACCATAGCAACCCTTTTAAATAAAATTGAACAATCAGTTGGCCAATCAAAATATTAATACATCAACTACTAGTATTTAAAGGAAAAGTTTCTTAAACATGATAACTTAAATGAATCACATAGCTAAGTGTCAATATTACATATCACACAAGACATGCTTACAATTTTAAAAACACCGAGTTTAAAACAACTGATATAATCAATCTAATATAAACCACCATAAAATAGTAAAAAGTTAAAAAATAAATAGTTAAAAAATATTTATTAAACCATCATAGTTTAGTAGATCTCAACTTTAAAAGTGGAGCCAAGGAGATGTGATCATTTAAACCTGGGACCCTATTAGCCTACACGGTTACCTGCCAAAACATCTCTCTATACTCACACTTAGTTTCCCAGGCTCCACCTCTAGCCTCCTTGGGTACTGAGTCTATGACAATAAATCTAACCTTGGCTCCAGCACAATCTAGGGTATGTCTGAACATGGCATTTTTTGAATTCTTGTTCCTCACGTCATTCGTGTGCTCATAAATTCTATGTTTCAATGGCCTTTCAGTTTTACCAATGTAGAATCCTTCGCATGACCCACAAACAACTAAATAGACCAGTCCAGAATAATTACAATTAAAGTAACCCTTCCCTGTCACATGTTTTTGTCTAGCTAACAGGTATATCTTTTCACCCTGGAATATGAAGGAACACTGGTTACAAGCACCACGTGTATAAGTACTGTTTTTTCTAGAAGAAAATACATTAGTGTGGTTTGCTTGTTCCAAAAGTTGTGTGGTTTTTCGAAAAGGTAGAAATATAAAGTAATAATAAATATTTTTTAACTATTTAATTTTTAACTTTTTACTATTTTATGGTGGTATATATTAGATTGATTAATTGATGTATTTATACTACATAAAAATATATACTAAATTCATCATTTTTACATCAGTTGTTTTAAACACAGTGTTTTTAAAACTGTAAGCATATCTTGTGTGATATGTAATATTGACACTTGGCTATGTCATTCATTTTAGTTGTTATGTTTAAGAAACTTTTCCTTTAAATACTAGTAGTTGATGTATTAATATTTTGATTGGCCAACTGATTGTTCAATTTTATTTAAAAGGGTTGCTATGGTATTTGCTCTTATCACATGAAGTCTGGTAGGTACTTGGACAAAAATGCATGAGCTGTTTTCTAGAGCATTCATTTTTCAAGTTATTCTGCCTTGCCTCAATAAAATGCTGTTTCATTGCTCCTGTTCCAGTTTTTCGTTTATTTGTTATTTTTACTGGAACCGTTGTTGTTTGTGAGAAGTAAGTGTGCGATAGTGATGGGCTTTAGGGTTAGGGCGCGGGTAAGGTAAGTGTGCAATAGTGACGGACTTTAGGGTTAGGGCGCGGGTAACATAAGTGTGCGATAGTGACGGACTTTAGGGTTAGGGCATGGGTAAGGTAAGTGTGCGATACTGACGGACCTTAGGGTTAGGGTTTGGGTTAAGGTTAGTGCATAAGTAGTTGTGTATGTAAGGTTTAGTGTAGGTTTTTAAGGTTTTTGGTGTGCTTGTGTTTTGTGCGTGTTTTTCGGAACAGTGAATTTTTTCCCTGGGAAAAAATTCGCTGTTCTGATATTTCAATGTTATTACATTTTGATCTTCCAAGTTTGAACATC